>NW_017728906.1:28411943-28449598 GCF_001723895.1 Crocodylus porosus
CATCGCTTCACCTCTTGTTGGCCCATAGACTTCTTGAGTCAGGTAGAGGTCATCCACGCACGAGAGAAAGCTTTGCGACCGCTCGGATTTTGCTGAGTGATCTTCCCACGAGTTGTCCGGGTAATTGAAATCACCCATGACAACCAAGGTCCTGGAGCAAGCGGCTTCCATGAGCTAATTAGATCCATGAGCTAAGTAGGTCTCCCCCACCCTTGAATGAAACCAGGTGTTCTTATCACAAATCCTGGGATTCTCCAAAACTTTATATGCAGATGAGGCACAGGGCAACCTGATCCAGCTCCATCTCATGAAGGGTGGAGCCACAGTAATTATACATGGCAGGCTGACAGAAGGATTCTGGGTGAATTGTTTGGTGCCCTGTTTGGTGATGTTTACCAGATATTTAAGGCTGATGAATAACATGACATGAGAAAGACAAGCACAGATCAGCTGTAGGAGTGAAGAGGAAGTTGAAGTGTATTCAAGGTGTCAAAGAAAATTTTAAGTTTGTGCTGCCAATACAAGGAGTTAAGTCTGACATGCGCAGACAGCCTAAATGAGTGGAAAATTCCAGACTGCAGTCAGAGCTTGTCCCCTGCTCGACCCTTGGGCCTGTCAATCATGTGTGACCTAGCTTTCAGCTTGAGCATGCTCAGTCATGTAAAAGAGCCTTACCAGATGCATGCTCAGTACAGCAATAGTATGAGGTAATTTGACCAGAAATTTCCATTGAGAAAGCGTTTTGATTGGCTACTAAATTGGTATAAAAGGCTGGTGAGCCTCTGCCCAGGGGGGAGACCCACTTGACTGAGAACAGAGGCTGTCTATCAGGGACTGTTCCTCAGTAAGGCTTCTTGGCCTATCGGTCTCCTCCCACACGGATTGTCGCTTCGTCTTCGACCTCATCTCATTCTTATCATATTGATCTTCTGGCTTTCGACTAACACTGGCATCGATTATTGATCACGACTCAGATCATCCCTACTCACCTCGATTGCGTCTCCACTTCTCCACATCTCGGCTTCCGACCTCGGCTTTGTCTTTCGATCACCCGTCGTCCATCACTGTACTGGTGTCATGACACCGTTCATCGTTTCTACGAGTTACAGTTTTGTTCATTTGTACTCCACTTTTGACCAGCCCTGGGACTAGCTAGTGGGCAGCCGCACCTATGCCTCAGGGGGTATAAGAACATCCGGAACACCGGCGAGGCTTGGGTGTGGTATTTGGGTGGAAGGAGCCACGCGATGCCCTGGGGGAGTGCACCAAGAGATATCCGTAGGGGGCAAGAGCACCGGGTCTGAGAAGCCCAGGAAGGGCAGCCTCCCATTAATATTGTATAAACAGCAAAGACGTGGTGGGCGAGATGAGGGTGCTAGAAGGGCAACTTAGCACGGTAGGGGCACAGGAGAGATCACGGCCGCTCCTGGGGCCCCACCCCGTGACATATGTCAATAAATCCATTTTTTGTTTGAAACCATATGAGTCTCGTGCCTCAGAACTCCTCGCCAATAATCCCACCTGTCTCATATCCAAGCCACTGCTCGAACCACCGTGACCTTGGGGTCTTCATTTGGTTCCGACACAAGGTAGTGGCTTGAAAAAGAGTTGGTGTCGAGGGGGACTGAGCACAACAAGCATTACCATTCAGATGGGCTGTACTCAGGTATCTTTGTGGTAGGTTCCCATCAGTATTTTTATTCCATATGGGCCATGTGTTTTACAGTCATACACAGTGTTAGCTGCCATTTAGTCAACTTCATGGTTGGTTTCCATTACTGAGCACTTGCTGTTCTTGGCAGCAGTTTAATGAGAGATAATGCATTTAATGAGTTTTCATTGTATGCAATTATAAGGCAAAGGGCTTTTTCCCCATATGATTGAAAAATCTCATCTTGTATTTGAGTAAATACAGTGCATATTTCTGCTTCATGCCAATTAGCTACCTTTTCTCTATTTAGTGAAAAATATGGAGTAGAAAGCAAGATTAGAGACTCTGTATCCAAAAAGCTGCATCCATGAGAAGGCAAAACTCAGCAGCTGGATCATTCATGAGCAAGACATAGAATCACTAATAGCTGATGCATTCAGCACAGAAAGTTTTAGAAGAAGTGATGGATATTTCAGTTTGGCTACAATATGGTGCCATTATCAATTTATTTACTTGATTTGAAAAGCAACTCTTCCAAAGGCCTTTGAAAGGATTGTCATATATATTGGCAGACTCAATTCACATGTAACATAATAGTGTTCCATATGTCTTCCTCTTTCCTGTGATGAATGCATCAAGGATAACAGTCAGGAAGTAGAGAGACACTCTTTGAAAAAGAAGTAATAGGAGCTGTGTATTTAGGAGACTTTGTGAGACAGGGGAGTTTTAAAACGAACACTTCCCCCCACCTGTTACTTCAATGTTTGCCATTCTTTTCTACCCTTTAAATCACAGACATCAGAGGGAGGAGGAGCAAGGAGGATTTTTGGTGCCAAATCAGAGACAATTGAAAGGCATGTAGACTCCCAGAAGCAAAAGTATATAATCAGTGCCAATCACTGTGAGGAACAACAATTAGTTACTGTATATGGCAGACTAACAGAAAAGTATACCTAATTCTTTCATGTGACTAACTACCAGCGTTACCTGAAGAAGTTTTTTTTTGTGATAATGATGGTGATTTAGGAAGTATTGTAATCCATGCTTTGAAGAACAATATAACAAATTGGCTAAAGAAAAAGCGGATAAAACTAACGTTGTCCACCTTTTCTAGTGTCATCATGTTTTTTTGTTAAATTAGCCTGTGGGTTGTCTATTTAATGATATACTGTAAGGAAATATCAGAAAACAGAAGCAAAAATTCTCTGAAAAGTAATACAGTAGGAAAATGAATATTCAAATAGGATTTTGATTTTTGTCGTATAGTGGCATAGATGTTATCTCTAAAAGGTGGATATTAAAACCTTCTTGTCCTCAATATATTTTCTAAGCAAGAGTTTGCCCACCATTAACTGGAATGGCATGCACACCTGTTATTCTTGCACATAAATATTGTATGCACATATTTACAATAGGTATTCCATTACAAGAACTGCTTGCTGTAAGTTAAAACAAGTCCTTGTAAATTAATGTTAAACTGTTTCTTTTTTAAAGAGTGACAGGTAAAGCGCCATACAATGACTAAGAATTTCTTCTGGTTTAGTCAGCAGTAAGACTAACCAAACAAAATAACCCATGCTATATTCCAGGTCATAATTAGATTCCTTTTGCAAAGCACAGCAATAAAAATGAAGATGGATGTTTAAAAAAATGTAAACCTGACCCTATTGCTGTGCTTGATTAAACTGGCACTAAGCACTGCTCCAGAATCGGATGTTCTATCCTGTGGCTGAACTGAAGTTCTCAGTTTACACAGAAGTTCTAAAGTGCTTTAAGGTGAAGAGTAATATATGAGGTAATGTAAAATTATTGCAAGAGAATCAGAAAGAAAATTTTAAATGGTGATGTTCACCTGAGGAT
The DNA here is from genome assembly GCF_001723895.1 of Crocodylus porosus. Classification (NCBI taxonomy): domain Eukaryota; kingdom Metazoa; phylum Chordata; order Crocodylia; family Crocodylidae; genus Crocodylus; species Crocodylus porosus. The sequence goes on from NW_017728906.1 coordinate 28,415,455, forward strand.
TATAACTAGATTCAAGAGTCAGGGTCAAGATTGTATCAGGGAGAAGGTTCTGGTTTGTAATGCATGGTACCAAGATTTAATTCACATCATTCACATCAGAGTGAGGAACACAAAATAACTCCTGGTTTAGGATCCGAGGTGGAATAAAAAATTCAAAGACTGAATTCAAACATTTAGCACCAACCTTAAACTTTAAAGGTCCAGTTTAAGGTTTTGGATATGATCCTCCATTCTGTGTGAGTATAAGAAAGAGCACAACATTTTTTTAAAAGAAATACAAACATGGTTTTATTTTGTCCTTTGAAGGTAGGATGATAATGCAAGAATTTACTGACCTTCGATTTAATTGCAACAGAACTGACTGTTATAGCATATTGCTCAATACATTGTTGATTATTGGACCTGTCTAGATGACAAGAATTTGTACATATTTTTGCTCACAAAGCCTTGTGGTGAGGGCATTCATCTGGGATGAGAGAGATTCTGGATGAAGTCCCTGAACTGAACTGGATTGGTTCTCTAATCAGGGTGTGTAATACTTGGAATCATGTTTGTGGTCCCCAAGTTGCAATACAGAGTGTTGGAGTGGTTTTACCATGTTTCTGGGCTTTGTTGCTTGCCAGGAAACAACACTTCCCCTCATATTGCTATAGCTGTTAAAGGATTTTTTTCTGCATTTCTGAGAAGCATTGGGTGTTGGCCACAGCTGATGAGTGTTCTGATGCTCCTGCCAGGACTTAACCTCCCCCCCCGAGTTTCCTGGCTCTAGCCAGATTAATCAGTACATATGGGGTCAGTGAAGAATTTACCCCATGGACACACGGGCATGGACGGGAAGGCTCTTGGTTATTTTGGGGGGCTGGAGGCTCTTGGTTTTTCTGAACTGGGGATGTTTTAATCTGGTTCCGAATAACCAAGAGCCTCTAGCTGCAAAATTAAATGCTCAGCTGGTATATGGAAGAATCATAGAAAAGTCAATCTCTTCTTCATCAGGATCCCATGCTGTACCATTTGAATTAATTGTTTTAATGAACTGTCTATTCACGGAGCTGGACTTGATGATCTTCAAGGTCTCTTCCAGCCCTAATATTTATGAAATGTCTATGAAATTGTTTTTCAATACATGGATTTCTTTTAGCTATTTACTCCTGAATATAGCCAATACTGCTAAACTGAAGAACAATGTATTTGCCTTGGACTTCTTAAAAACATTTTTACAAAATATTATACATGTAAGTCAGTGAAACTTTTGAAACTTTTTTTAACCTCTATTATACATTCTTAAAATGGTTGGATGATCATTGTTAAATCTTTATGTGAAAAGCAAAGAAGAAAAAACACAAATGTATCTTGTACAGGTTGCATTACTAAAATTGGATTCATATCCTTGAAACCAAAGGCAAATTGGAAACACAATTAGTCTTGCATTACTTTTTGCATTATTGTAAATTAAGGAGGTATGAGTAGGGAGACCATAGAGCTTGTTGTATTTATATTGCTACATATATTTTATCAGGTGAGGATTTTATGACTTCTTAATACATTTCTTAACATTCTACATCTGTGTTTCACCCTATTCAAGTCCTCTGAACTAAAGAGCTTTGTTCCTGCAGAAGTTATAGTGAATTAGGTGTGTTTAAATTTTATTATGCCATTGAGCTCAGATGTATCAAGTCATATGGCAGCACCTCATATGTATGAGCCCCATTTTAATTTTGCAACACTCTTTGATAAGGTTGGGGATCTCCAGAGTAGGTACCTAGCTGCTCAGAAGTCAAAATAAGCATTTCCAGATCATGTAGATACACAACTGCTCATCAAACAGTTAGAACAGCATTTTGCCATGCTTTGACTCAGTGTTTTTATCAAGTTAAAGAGCTCAAATGATTTCCATTAGGACTAGCACCAAACATATTTACAAAATGATATCTAAGAATTATACATGGACATCTTTTTAATCCAGGAGCAATAGAAACTAGTGCAGGTAGCTGAAGAGGTTTCGGGAATCTTGAACTGACTTGTATGAATTTTAAATTATTTCACTTTTTAATATGGCTGAAACACACTTTGTAAAATGAGAGCACATTGTGTGTATGGTACAGTATATGATATTAACTTCCCAGGGCTTTAAACTTGTCAGTGTCTTCATAAAGAACTGCTAAAAATATGAAAATATGGAAGGTACTATGATAAAGTGTGACACAGTGAAGTGCAGGTAGGACGTGAATCTTGAATGAGCTCTGTGGAAACATGGGGGTAAGCCAGGGGAAAACCAAAATAACATTTTGACTAATGCTTGTATATTAAGATCATCTTGTTCTTTGTCATGCTAGCCTTTCTATTTGAAGTGTTTGGGGAGAGGGGAGTTCACCCTTTGCTGGACTATTGTTGTTTTGTTTCCGGCTGACTTTACCTCTAAGAGTACATAGATCAATTTTTTCTCCCAAGGTACTTTCACAGCCTGCCCAAGCTAAGTTTCTCCCTCCTCATTATATATGTAGCTGACCTTTCGGCATGAAACCTAACAACGTATTCATTTTTGTGCCCTTTGAATTCTCTGTGTTATTTTGTTTGGTTTCTTTTCACACATTTTTAATTAGAAGTGTTTGAATTGAGTTTCTGGTTGAGATGTTTTGAGATTTCTCAATGTTTTAGATCAGTGTGCATTTTTAAAATGTTATGTATCCACATAAAAATTGGCAGAGAGCCAGATCTTGAATAGATCTGGTGCTGTGGGTTGTTTTTTGAAATGAAATATTTAGCATTAGTGGTGGTGAGTTTTTTTTTTTGGGGGGGTGGGGTTGGGATTTTTTGTTATCATTCTTTATATATGAAAGGTTATCCTACAGCAGAGGTTGCTATACAAATTCTTCCCTTTCAGAAGAACTTGAATCTGCCAGCTCCCCTGTGCAATCAGGAGACAAAGCAGCACTATAAGAAGCAGGTGAATGTAAGTGGACACAGAAGTATGTGAGAATGTGGAGGGCCCGAGGGAATATGATGCTACAGGAGGTAAAATATGAAGTCTTCCCATGGTTTTGTTTGTTTGTTTGTTTTGTTCCCCCCACCCCCTGGTGTCTTGCCTGGGCTCAGTTTCAGCTAATTTTCTCTCAGTGTTGTTCCTCTTGGGAAATAACACTGTTAATATTTCTGACAAATTAAATGTATTGCTAGGTATTATCAGCATACAATTAATATCAGAATGCTTTTGCATGGATATTGAAATAGGTATTTGACCAGCCTGGGTTCTCTGTCAGGGCTGAGCACAGGGAAAGAGATGGAGGTGGAGGGAAGTGGTACTTACAGGATCACTGGGGGTTGGACTTGATGATCTGCTTAGGTCCCTTCCGACCCTACCTACTATGAAACTATTCCTTATTTATATTATAGTAAATATCCTCGCATATTTGTAAGATACTGGGGTGGAGGTGGTCTTGCCTAATGGTTAGGCCACCAAGGGAAAGCAGGGCCTTGGCTGGGTCAAAGGGCAGGAGCCAGACCAAAGCCAGAGGGAGATCCGGAAGTGAAGTCCATGACACAGTCCAGCATTAGGATCTGGGGGCCAGATGCCGAGTACCAATTTGGGTGCAATCCAGAGGGTGAAAAACAGAGCCAAGCCAGGGTCAGGAGACAGGAAACAGAACTTCAGGGAAATCAGAGCCCAGTCCCAGAAATAAACAGAAAATCAGGGTCAAGAATGAGGAGGCTTGCCACTGAAGAACTGTTGATTGGCCTGCAGATCCAAGGTCCCAGCTGGTGCTAAATGGATAGGTGCTGCTTCCGGCAGCCGATCAGGATGCTTGCTGTTCCTAGCGAGGCAGAGTTCATTAGCTGGGACTTGCTGCAGGTGTGGCTGCTGTGGTAGCTGGTTTAGGCTGGCCTGCCTATTCAAAGTCCCTGACAACGCTGGGTCTACTTGATCAGAGTCTCTGACAATATTGTGCTAGAATGGCATGTCATTCTCTAAAATGGAGGTGATATTTCCTTCAAGGAAGAGAGAGATGTAGCTGGCTGTGTTAGTCTGAAGTTAGGTATGGTGGAGTAGGATGGTACCTGAAGGCACCTATACAGGTGCTCTGGAGAGCAAGGAGTGTTTTAGAGTGGCTCCCGGGAGCTGCTTTAATTGAAAAATCCACAGCATCTCATGTATTCAGTGCCCTGCATTTCAAAATGGCAGCAAAGAATATTTGATGAGCTTTATTTAAAGCATCCCCACTGCAATTTTGAAATGTGGGGATGCTGAATACATGAGACGCTGCAGCATGCTGAAGCGTTCTGATGAATCGAGGCTGCACCGATGCAGTCTAATCAGAGGATGTGTAAAAGTGCCCGTATAGGCTAACCCATTCAAGAAGCATACGCTTTCATAGATTGTGACCTACTTTATCAAATACTATGAAACTATTCAGAGGTAGGGTGCAAGTTTAGGGCTCTGGAAATTCTGGTTCAAGTCCTCTTTCTTACGCAGACTGTATGTGACTTTAATAATGTCTGTTAAACTATATAATCTTCTGTTAAACTATTTACTCTCTCCTTGCTGACCCTGGAGCTGCTACTCATAAAATAAAGAGTGAGCCTGAGCAGGTCAGAGAGCCCCTGGGTCTGCCATCCAATGCTACTCACAGGCTCCTGAGCTTGAGATTGGTGTTGGGGTGTGCACTCAAGGCCTCTCCTAAGCTATCTACCATGCCTGCTTGCCGATCTCTGGTGAACTGAAGGGTGAGAATGGCCAAGGCTTATCTTGTTGGTGATCCCGAAGTCAGCAAAGAGGCAGTCTAGTTATGGCCCTAATCTCTCAATACCTCAGGGGCCTGTTACACATTGCTCAAATATTGATTGGTGTTAGTGCTAGCTTCAGTTTGGAGCAGTCCCACCTTAAGACTAAAAACCTTCTCTGACTATCAAAGATCTGCACAGTAGGGCTGTGTGAAGTTTTGGTCCCTGATTGGATTTGGTGGAGATTTGGCCCAATTTGGTGGCTAAATCTCCAAATTCAGACTGAATCAGGAAACCCTTTAATCTCTCTGAATTGAATCGGAACCCTCCAAATTGATTCAGAGATTCAGAAAAATTTGTTGATTCTGACATAGACATAGCTTTAAATGTTTTTTCTACATACCTCAGGGTACCAGGTAACTCATCAACACAGCGATAGTGGGGTGCATGGAGTGTCCCGCAGGAGCACCGGGGTCTTCCCAGCATGCTTGGCAGCAGGCACGAAAGTACACCAGAACCACTTCAGCTCGTGGTTGATCACCAAGCTGGGGTTGGGAGGGGAGGGGGGAATGTGGGGACTCCTGGAAGACCTAGAAGTGGAACGGAAGTACTTCCAGTCCGCTTTTGAGTTCACTGCCAAGGACACAGGGGGGACCCCACCATACTCCTGTGGGATGTTCCATCTGCCCCAGCATCACAGTGTTCATGAGTTGCACCTGGTACCTTGAGGTATGTAGAAAAAACATTTAAAGGTTTGTATATGGATGAATGACTGATTCTCTGAATCAGCATCAAATCTTCAGATCTGGATTCAGCCTAATTGAATCGGGAACAGTGATCCCAATCAGTTAGTCAAATTACTGTTCCTTATTTGGACTGAATCTAAATCGAACTTGGCCTGTTTCACACACCCCCTACTGCACAGCTGTGACATTTCATTAGAGGACTGTGAGCAGGGATGGAAGCCTGTCACTCATAGCTACAGTGGCAACTCATAACTCCAGTTCCTAGTCTTGCTGCTGCTCACCAGCCATCTAGTGCAGCAGTTCGCAAACTATGGGTCTCAACCCCAAATGGAGTGTCCACATCCGCAGATGGAGTCATGGCATGGTGTTCTCTTTGGTCCCAGATCCTTCCCACCAGGTTGCAGAGGCCCAGGAGAAGGACAGCAGGGTGGGGAGCCCCAAAGCCTGCAATGGGCAGCCTGCCTTGTCACCTCCACCACGATGTCTTCTCTGACTGTGCTGCCTATGCGGGGGGGTGGGGTGGGGGAAGGCTGGACTCTGTGCTCCAGCCTCAGCAGCTGCTGCTTCCTGTGGGTGGCAGACAGGGCTCAGGTGTTGCTGGAGTGTGTGTGTGTGGGACTGCAGGCCTGGTCCTGGGGCACCTGGGGAGAGTAGGGGACTGTGAATTGGGAGTGAGGGGCACTGGCAGGGCCAGGGGACTATAGGCCAGGAGTGAGGGGCACCTGGGAGGGTGGGGCACTGTGAGTTGGGAGTGAGGGGCCATGCCGTGGAAATGGGGTCATAAATGGGATCATGCTAAGCAAAAGTTTGGGAAGTACTGCTCTAGTAGCAAGTCACAGCTGTGCAGATGGGACATAGTCAGAGAAGCTGTGACTGCTCCAAATTCCAGACTAGCACACAGATCAACATTTGCACAGCTCACAACATAACATGCAAGAAGACCCAGAGATAAGCCTGTGCTGGAGTGGCATGACTTCAAGCTGCCTAAAGAGTGCTTAAAACAAGTTTCAGGTGTTAATGTGTTTCAGGTGTTAATGTGTGGACAAGGGTGATTAAAATCCAGGAGCTGCTTAAAATTAATGTGTAACAAGGCCTTCAGTTCCTTGTATTCTATTACTTGCAGGGATTTCATAAAAATAAATAACATTAAAGATTAGGAAATGCTATTAAAGATTGGGAAGTGGAGGATTAAACATTCAAGATTGGGAAGTGGAGGATATCTTCATTCTCATATTAATTACTAGGAGTATTGTGTACCTACTGGAGAGAACCCTGGAAACTCAGGAGATCTAGAATCTATTTTCAGATCTGGTCCTGGCCTGCTGGATTACTTTGACTGAGTTGCTTCATATCTGTTTTAATCCTATTCTCCCATTTGGGAAAACACTTTGAGAACTGCTTGATATTTTTGTAAGACAAGATGACACTGATTTTTTTTTCTCTTTTTCTCCTTTTTAGGGGTGAGGAGAGAGACTCCTGGCACAAAGTGGCTGCCTGAAAAACTCATTGTCTATTTACCAAGTACTGTAAACAGCAGTCTTGCACTTTAATCTACTGGTTTTGTGAGTAAGGAGAGCTGAGAATTACTTGCCCCTGTTACTTCAGTTCACTTGAAACTTGAGGGTGTTTTTCTCAGAGTCTGCTACTCTTCTGGATCCTTTCTGAGAGGGAAATTATGAAAGTGCAATTGCAGTGGATGGAGCTTAGGATCGTGTTCTCAGAAATGGGCTCTCTTGAATACTGGAGCTGTTGCCCTTTTTCCCACCTGGGATAACTCATCATTTATTTCATGTAGACTTTGAACTAAAATGAAAGATACTGAATGTTTTCCTTGTAACACTAGTATGGAACAAAGGAGCTGCTTCTCTCATATTATACTAGTAAAGAACACCCCTTTGATTTGAAAGCCGAAACTTGGGAAGGTATGCAGCTGCTATGTTAATATTAAAGCTTAGAATGCGTAGTTTGAAAGACATGTAAAGATAAGTGAAGATAAGAGAGTATTAGGGGATATTAAACACAATTTATGAATTTCTGCTTGCCTATTGGAATGCAGGAAGATCTGTGCATAAAGCAACACCCACTACATCTCCACCCATGAGCTATGAATGAAAAAAATACTCCTTGCCCACAAGCAGATTGATGCAGGGAGCATTTAATAAAAAGAAAAGATGCTAATTTTAACATATGGATATATGCTAAACAAATTAAATGCTAATTTACTTTCCTTACCACAGTTCTTAAATATATCAGACTGGTGCCTGGTTCTCTGAACCAGAGGTGAATATATAAGAAACCCATTCTGTTTCACTGGTTTGATATCTGCCAGGGACACAGTGCCCTTGGTGAAGCATAATCAGATAGAAAGGGCATTGAACCAAGGAAGGTGTAGGGTAGGGAAGGACATTACATGTGTCAGCAAGAAAAAGGCACTCTGGGAAATGTAGTCCTGTGGAGCAGCAGTGGCTGGAATTTGTTGTGTTGCTGGATCACCCAATTTTATTGCTGCAAAAAACAGGAGCTTTTGGGAGCACTTGACATGGGGGGGCCCCAAAAGCAATGTGGCAGCATGCAGCAGCAGCAGGTGGAGTTTGCTGCTGCTGAGGGGACATGTTACCTAATTTTTCTGAGAAGCATTTGGATCCACAGGAAATAAAGGGATGGGGGTGGGGGGAGAAGAGCACTGCCCTAGGTACAGTTCTGGTCAGCTACACCTCTAGCGATACTTGTCTATTTCTGTTGATATGGTGAAGTCTTGGGATGGGGGTGGGTGGACTGTCTCTCATTCCAATGACAACTAGCACAGTAAATCTTAGATGGACCCTTTCGGCAGTATGTAGCATAGATCATAAATAAAGCATTGGATTGAGACTTAGAAAATTCATATCATAGTCCCTGGCTCTGCTCTAGGCTTACTGAATGACTTCAGGCAGTCAGGCAGGGCCAGGCTCTCTGTTGTTATTGTAATGCAGAAACTACATGATAACTATACACAGAGGAAAGAAAATGCAGGCTCCCAGAGGCATGTGACTATCTAAAATGATCCTTTAAATGTAATGAGAGGGACATGATTTGTAAGACGGCCTTGCATGCAGTGACTGAGAAGATATTGTATCATTTGTCACTGGTACATAAATCCATTCAGCAGAAATGTGGCATCCTTAGCAGTGAAGTACTGACAGCTTCTATTTCTCAAGGAGCAACTTTATTATTTTCTTGTCAATGGAATGTTTTTACAGTTGCTGACTGGAATTTTCCCAGTGCCTAAACTCCACGTGCATCTAGGTAAAACCTCTGGATTTCTTCAGAATAAAACTTCATTGGGTGTATCTACATGAGATGCGGATTGGAGAGTATCCTGATACTACTGTGCAATAGCATCACATGGCAAAAACCATGATACGATGCTACCATGCAGTAGGATTAGGTTACTGCACAGTAGCATCATACAAATGGCATTTGCCAGCACTACTGCACAGTAACTCAGGTTGCCATGTACTGTGGCATTTGCACAGTAACCACTGCACAGTAGTATCTTGTGTATTTGCGGCCATTGCTGAATCGATGCAAAGATCTTTTGTTGTCTGGCCCTCGCAACAAGAGTGAATTTCACCCTTTATGACTCTTGGCACACTGCGTATATTTTGTGAACACAGGGAGCATTTACACTTGCGGCTGACTGCCCAGTTGTTACTGTGTGTTCATTTAGTCCTTACCTTAGCAAGTACTAACTGGCTGCGCAGTTACTGCCATTACTGAGCAGTCCTGGTGGCGTACGGATCATTTCTGACCCTACTGCATAGTAGCAACTGTGCAGTAGTTCACTCCTACTGAGTATTAGCATCAGTGTCATGGTTTGTGCCCCCCCAATGCTATGTTGCTGTAGCAGTGAGCTATGTCTCCATAGCTTGTCGCTACAGCAACATAGCATCTGGTGTATATGTGCCCATAGTCATCAGAAGGAAAAATGGAAGGAGTGAAGAAAAGGACTAAAAAAGTTTACTAGAGGGACTGGAAAGATTAGAGGCAACTAGATCCTTTTTTTATGATGGTTCAGAAGGGACTTTGTGCCAAGTAAACATGGGTGATTTAAAGGGATTATAGAAATAACAGAAAACTCTGGAAGCTACAGTATTAGAGACATTTAAAAGTAGATAACATATTGAAAAGGATGACTTGGCTCTGGCTAAAGTGTATTTAAATGACTTTGGCCTTGGTCCTCCCTGACTTGATCCCGAAGTTAGTGGCATCAAGATCAAGTCCCTAGGCAGTCTTTCTGGCTTCCCATAATGTTATGATCCTTTAAGATAAACCTGAAGCTCAGACATTCCTGTCAGTGAGAACAGTAAGCCCCTGCCCTGTCTCCCCCACCCAGAAGAAAGACAAACAAAGTTAGAAAGAAAGATCCATGAAACTCATTTTTACTTATTTATTCAGCAGAGACTGTAAGCACTTATTTTCAAGAGAGATCGAGAGAGAAGGAAACATCTGTGCAGTAATGAAGTGTTAATGCATAACTCTTATCAAAGTAACAGTTAGCTATTTTTATGTGCAGGATGTATGTTTTTGGTTGGGCTACACCAGAGTCAGCAAGTTAGGAGAATTAATTCTGGAAAAGAAAATGTTCTCTGGCCAGCTGGAAACAAGACAGCACATAGGAAGCATGCAAATACAAAAAGGTTTTAGGTAGGAATTCTCATAGCAAAACCCCCTAAATTTAACAAATGTTTTGACCCCAAAATAGAGAATACTTCCATATGTAATTGCTTGCAAAATTCAACTCTAAAATATAACTTCTTTCCTGATGTCTTTTTTGGTGTCATGTCATTAATTTTTATGAACTCTTCTTCACTAGAGAACAGAATTTTTTTCACCCGAATCACAACTTTTTGAGGGTCAGGAAAAAATTATGAAGGCCAAAAAGTTTGCAAAATAGACAAAACTTCTTTTTATGACAGGGAAAGATTATTTTTTGCTACTAAACTACATTTTATTTTGAATTTGAAGTTAGCATCAGGCATCATTTTACATAGGCAGAAAATGGCTTATATAAGCATATAAACCCTTTGGGGTAATGATTGTTTCCTTTTTCTGTGTTCAGACAGTGCCTTGTTAAGTAATACCTTGATACATGACCAGCACTTCTAACACTTTGGCAGCACAAATAAGTAAGAGAGAGTGACGGTGAACAGAATATCGTTATTTGCCCATTGTCAATCAGGTAATTGCTCTGTCTTGTGAGAAATCTGGTCATTGGCAGTAGTAGCAAAAATTTCATTTTAGATCCAGTTTGCCAGCACTCTTGGACTGAAAACTGATAGCTTGTCTCATCACCTCAATCCAATGATCATTGCTAATAGTCACTTTAAATGGGATTTTAAAATATCTTTTCATGAGTATTGATTCAATAAAATATCATTGTTTCTGTATTATCAAGGTAAGCAAATAATTATATTTTTATTTACTGTACGTGTTTCTCTGGGGTAGCTTAGATTTCAAAAAAACTAATGTCATATGCAACAACATAGGCAGAACACGTGGGAAACCGTTAAGTGCTAACTCCCTAATGAAATATTATCTTTAGTTCAATTCAGTTTTTAATAAATTTTGTAATTCGAGGCATACTTTATTATGTCTTAATGTTGAAAAAAGCTTAGACTTGAGAAAAGAGGTAATCAATAATTTATTTGGGCAAATGCAAATTTTCTTCTCTCATGGAACGTTCAGAAGAATGTAACGAATGTCTTTACATAATCTATGAAACTACAAACCGGTTAGGAGTCTTCAGAATTCAATTGTTTTCATCATTCAGGATTGGTCAAATATATCACATAATGTTGTTTCTCTTTTTTGATTAGCAGTGCATAATAGCATTCTTATATGAGTGACTGAAGGATATGATTCCATTTTTTCCCCACAAATCTTTTTCAATCAATTTTTTATTATATTATGACAGAGAACATTTCTATTCATTCTACCTCTCTTCACTGTACTGTTTGTTAGTTTGTATACCTTCATCATATCCTTTTGAACCACCTTAAAATAAACAATCCCAAACTTTTCAATCTCTCTTTGTATGGAAATTATGCAATACCGCTAATCTTTTTCAAACTTAGTCTCTGAACCAGCTTTCTTTCTATTTAATTCATTTCTGTGATAGGACAAGTAGAATTCAACACAACACTGCAGAAGAAATCATGCCACAGTTTATTCAAAGGCAGCTCATTGCTAATGCATCCCAGTTACATTGGGTTTTAGCCACATTAGGGGGGTGGAGTATGGTCTAGCCACCATACATCTCTCTGAAAACTTAAACTCTGGATGAACATTCAATGTAATGCATGTAATGCAATTTGTAGAAATCCCCAAGTCATTATTAATCCTTACATATGTTAGGGTTTATATTAGCTGCCCCCAACCACAGTAGCTGCACAACTTTCATGTAAAGTCATTAGCACTGGCTGCCAGGCTTAAGAAATCACCAGTTTCATTCTTTATTTGCAAAGATTAAGGGTAGGGACATCTGTTCAGTCCTGGTTGAATCCTTGGGCCTTGGTGTAGCTTTTATGACAAAGAAAGAATGCTGTCTTAAGAAAAAAAAAACACTAAGCAAAAATAACAATTTTGAACTGTTTAGGTATGTTTTGTGTTAGGTCTTGCTCTTCTTTCATTTTTGAGCTTGCTCAGTTTTCAAAATAAACCCCATCCCTTCATCTGTTCATTAACATGGTAAGTGCTAATGGCACAACTATTACTAGGAGCCACTTCTACTATACTATGCAAATTTTGAAAGCCTTATGGGATTTGCCTAGGTTAGAAGATCTTTTAGAAGATCTTTAATGATGAGTGCAACAAGGAGGGTTACACACTAACAACTTGTAATGGAATCCCACATCACATTTACCTCTCAGGTTGAAAAATGTACGCAGGTTTATTAAGACCTGACCAAGATTTTCGAAACTAATTAGGTACCTCAGTCTTGGCTGACCTATTTTGAGATATCTTAATGGGAGCTTGAATTTTCAGAAAAATGTTTTGAACTTACTCTGTAAAAATTAGCTTATTTATGACTCTTCAAGGTGGGAAGATGAAAATAAAGTCACTCAATATCTGTAGTTACTTTTAACATCTTGGTCCTTATCTTTGGCTGAGCACAACATGCACCATTATTAACACAAGAGTTGGTTAACTGAAGCATGTTGATTAACCTAAATAAATGTCTACACTTTCCCTAATCTATAAAAAATCCTATGGCAGTGAAAATTGCTTGTCATACTTGGTGACTTTTCTATTTGTATTGGTGGTAGTAGGCAGGGAAATTTCACAAAACAGTTAAAAGTAAATATGTTTCCCTTTTTACCCAACAAGCAAGGCTCTGAATCTAGCTGTAGCTGAAATTAGCATAATTGCTTCTTGCTACTTCTGTTAACCTCCTCAAAGGTGTCTAGATATAAACACTCTATGCATAAGACGCATCTGAGCAGGTGTCAGACATTGAGTGCCCCCTTGACTCCCATCATGGTTCTGATTAATGGCTGTCTCTGAGGGAGAACCGTTCAAGCACAGAAAGGGTAGCACTCTACCTGGTTTGTAGATCCTGCTGCAGAGACAGATTGTTTTGCAACTTAATGGAGAGGTATGATGGACAGTGAAAGTCTTGATGAAGTGAGCTAGTTACTGCGCCAGCTAGGTTCATTGGTCAAACATACTTTACTTGTTTAGTGACTCAGCTCTCTGTTTAAGAAATCAGAGTGAATCAAAGGGAAATGGAAATGTGATGGGTGTCTACGTTTCTTACTTTTCACAATATATGCTGTTTTTGATTCATTTAAGAGATTTTCTAAAGCAAAGAGAAAGAGCAAAGTGAATTTGCTGAATAATCTACAGTATCTTGTCTTTCTCTCAGGAATTTAATTATTCTCCTTTGCTTTTTCTTTCTTTCCAGGTAATGCCTAGTATTTTCTGAGAGGAAGTACTCATACTTAAATCCTTTTGTGAGAAACCCCATCCTTTACCTATCTCTTTCTCTTTCTCTCTCTCCTACTATCTGTTCAATAATAATGATGACAGTAAATTAATGATATATACAACTGACAAAGAGACCATGATGATGAGCTCCATGGGCACATCCATGGGCATATATTCATTTGCAGATCTCAACATTCTTAAAGTATGTTACTGAACTAAGCCTTATACAACGTCCTTCCTCATTGAATTGTAAGGGCCAGCTGATTGATTCCGATTCTTCAACCACCTGGAAAAGTAACCACTTTTGGGAAACAATGATTTGACACTTCTATTGCCCACCCTGCTCATCACTCTTTGGACCATCACTCAGTACTAATTGCTTTTCATTATGACATGAATCCTTCCTCGTTTAAGATGACAGAACCAGCGAAATGCTGAAGCATATCATAGTATGTTCTGGGATGATGTTTTAATTCTCATCTCCTGCATACTCTGAAATCATTCTGCATTAACATCTGCCTCTATGGATCGTCTGAGGTAGTAACCACCCATCACGCTCTCTGACTCCCCCTCTGATCTCTCCTTTCTTCTGTTACCTTTAGAAAACTGACTCCATCTCAAAGGAGATTGTTACCATTCAGAATTCTTTTCATTTCTTTTTCCTTATGTTTTCTAGGACTAAGACACAAAATCCATACCTCAGTATCCATTCTGTCTTACTATAGCTACTCAGAATTACATTCTCCTCACCAACTGCTACCTTCTAAGATATATGCTAAGAGGGCCTCACTTTTTCCATCTCCTTCATCTTCAAGTATCTCTTCTCTTCCCTCTCCATTTTGCCATCACCTACTCACTCACTTTCCTCACTTATCCCATTTAGATTTGATTCATGACTCTCTTCTATTCACAAATTCTTAGACATAGATTTCATAGACATAGACTTTAGGGCTGGAAGAGACCTCGGAAGATCATCGAGTCCAGCCCCCTGCCCCAGGGGCAGGAAGTCAGCTGGGGTCATAGGATCCCAGCAAGATAAGCATCCAATTTACTTCTTTCATAGTGTCACAGAGCACATAGGTGCCCTGCTCCTTAGAGTGGCAATGACTGGTGAGAGAGCCCTAGCAGTGAGTGGGGAGCCCAGCTCCTGGTTACCAGGGCAGCCAGAGTAGTAATAAAGAGGCACAGGTGCTGGTTGCTAGGGCAACCGGTGGGAGTCAGCTGACCAGAAGGGGCAGGGCCTGGCTACCATTTAAACCCAGGCTGAGGCCAGGCAGGCAGTTCCCTGCTGGCTGCCAAAGGGGTGGGAGCTCTGCTTGAGTGAGGAAAAGGAAGGGGCCTGAATGACTGAACAAGGGGATACTGGTGAGAGATGGAGAAACTCTGGAGTGGTTCGAATGTTGTTATAGCCAGATGGATTAGATTTATGTTATAGCCTAGGGGCTTGAGTTTTCTGTTTGAGGTTTATGACCGGTGGTTTGGGTGAGGCTATTAGGGGTTGGAGGAGGCCTCACAGGGGACCCACAGTAGTGCACTGACCCCGGTGCCAGAGAGGGCACAGCATTTTGGGGTGCACTGACCCTGGAGCCAGAGAGGGTGCAGCATTTGGGGTGCACTGACCCCAGCCTCAGAGAAGGGGGAGGAGAGTCAGAGGCCAGGTAAGGCCGAGGCCGCCTGAGCCTTGCGGGGGTTCAAGACCCTGAGGAGGAGAGTTGGGGCCAGGCACAGCTACAGCCACCTGAGCCCACCTGAGTGAGAGAAGCCCCAGAGCAAAGGAGGCAGCATCAGATAAGGCTGTGGAGAGCCAGAGCTCCTGTGGGGCGTGGTGAGAGGCAAGAGCTGCTGCTGGAGGGATGAGGGCTCTGAGAGAGATGAGGGCTGTGGCTAAGACCTAACAATGTCTGGTACATCTGCTAGGCTTGGGGCATGGTACAGGGGTGGTTGGAGCCACGCATAGCCCATAAGGCTGAGGTGCACTGAGACCCCATGATAGAATGGGGACAGTGATAACAGGAGAACCATGATCAAGAGGATGAAAGGCAGACTCCCTCTTATTTATATATAAAACCAAGATGTGGCGGGTGAGACATGAGGGTACTTGGAAGCAAACTTGGCATGGTCGGGGGTGCTGGGGGAGATCACGGCCACCCATAGGACCCCGCTCCATAACACATAGTTATAACTTCTGTGTTGTTATCCAATCCCAATCTATTAGTGAGCAACCTCTTGCCCTTGACTTTTCCTTTTACCATCAACTTTAGACAAACTGTTACACAAAGCAGCCACCCATGCATCCATTTGATCTTTTACTAACCACAGCTCCAGAGTTGCCAACTATTCATATATTTATGGATGGTGAG
Source organism: Crocodylus porosus (assembly GCF_001723895.1). Taxonomy (NCBI): domain Eukaryota; kingdom Metazoa; phylum Chordata; order Crocodylia; family Crocodylidae; genus Crocodylus; species Crocodylus porosus. The sequence goes on from NW_017728906.1 coordinate 28,431,245, forward strand.
TAAAAAGAACAGTCTAACAATACCTGGCTGTGAAGTCCATAAAAACAAATTGATTTGTCTGTAAAAATGAAGAAGCCCTGAGCTCATTTCAACATTATCATCCAAGTAAAACTATATTCAAGTGTCAATGCTGGACAGAGAGCATAGAATCACCATTTTTTGTCTAAGTGGGAGTGCTGCTTAGCAACCTTCAGTGAACTGTGTGTCAGGGCTTTCTAGATCACTGGAGCCTCTATACTTTCTTTACACCCTCATTCCAGCTGTGTGCTGCCACTGCATATCTTGGCTGTCATCTGCCTATGAAGGCTGCTTAGTGCTCACCTCATAGTCAAGCAGGGCTGTGTGACTCTGAGTTATACAAAAGACAGGTGGTGTGGCTGGACAGACTTGTGGGGCTCGGAGAGGGGATGTGTTGGGTGGGGGTGTAGGACAGGATGGGGGAGCAAGGATAGTGGGGGGATCAATTGACAGGGAGAATGCGGGTACAGCACAGTTCAGGGTGAAGCTGGGGGGTGGGTTATCAGGGTGTGAGGAAAAAGGGACTCAAGGCGTGGGAATAGTATGGTATAAAACTATTTCTACAGTCGAGCAAGACCACCAACCCCACTATTTTTTAACTGACAATCTGCAAAGTTTTTACTGAACACTAAACTTTTTTACTATGTTTGATGTTAAACCCCTTGTAACAGGGAACCCTAGCCCTGTTATCAGGAAGCAGGATGACTCCTTTAAATCCAGAAACTTACAGGTGCAGCTGTCTAGCCAAACAGAGGATTGAGCCCTGCCACCTGGTTAGGTTACAGGAAGAGGAAGGTCAGAACCATATAAACCTCAAGTGAAGAAGGCCAAGGGGGCAGCAGAGGGGGAGACTCCTGATGACTATGGAGCAGTTGCAGCAACCTCCTTGGGAAGAATACGCCATGCTGTGAGACAGAAACACAAGCACATGTAAGTAGAAAATTTGCCCGTCTCATTTTTTAAATTTTTATTATGTGGCCATAGGGGCCTATGTTTTACATTTAATGTTAAATGCTGGTGCTTTGTGGCTGAGGTTGTAGGGGAGGAGGAGACCTCATTAGCACTGAGAGGTACTGTGATAGAGTGCTCATGAAGCCCTGCTGCACTAGGGGTGCAGCACTAGGGCCATGAGCCCAGAGTCACTTGAAGGGAAGCCTGGTCTTAGCGGGTAGACTTGGGTGAATGGCCCTAACTACAGAAAGAGGGGCAAAGCTGGAGGGGCTGAAGCCCCAAGAGCCTGGCACTGCAGGGATGCAGTGTAGAAGGACCAGTAGGCTTGATGTTATGGAGAGTATGGAATGGAGGGCCTTCAGCCCAAGTGAGTTAGAGACCCAGAGCCTCAGAGTCAAGCTTTGCTTAGTGGATTTTTGACTGACAGGTCTAGCTCTAGAGAGAGGGGGAAGCCCACAGTGGCTGAGATCCCAACATAAAGAGAAAATTATAAAACATCTGCAAGTCACGGGGCACATCATGGGGAAGTAGGAGTGTGTATTTTGCCCTTAAGGCAACAGCTCATTCTGCAGGTGGTGAGCCTAGAACCTGTCTGGTAACCTGTGGGTCAGCCTCCTGCCTTTTTAAAAAACAAGTGACATCAAATTGTGGCAGGTGAATAAAGAGGGGGGGAGGGGAAATTGATCCCCAGGGGAGGAAAATTCAGCAAGACTTGATGGGTGCACATGCACCAGCCTATACAAAAATGCAGCTGAAAATGGTACCCTGCCACACCCCTCAATTTGAATCCCACCCTTGTCACTACTATCAAGGGCCTGGCAAAATGGTTACATTTACATTAACTGTGTACAGTATGTCACTAAAAACATATGTTAATAAAAGGTTTGCTTGTCAGTACAAAGTTTACAGATTGTAATTAAAAAAAAAAATCTCAAAAATTGGTGGTTGGCAACCCTGCACAGTTCCCTGCCTGACACATCAGAAAGAGACCCCTCTCTTTGAACACCATCTCAACAAAAGGAGGAGAATCCAGGGAAATGCAGACCAGTCAGCCTCACTTCAGTCCCCAGGAAAATCACAGACCAAGTCCTCAAGAATCCATTTTGAAGCACTTGGAGGAAAAGAAAGGGATCAGAAAAAGTTAGCATGGATTCACCAATGGCAAGTCATGCCTGACCAAATTGATTGCCTTCTATAATGACATGACTGGCTCTGTTGATGAGGAGAAAGCAGTGCACATGATGTATCTTGACTTTAGAAAGGCTTTTGATACAGTCTCCAACAGCATTCTGGCAAGTACCTAAGGAAGTACAGGTTGGATGAATGGACTGTAAGGTGGATAGAAAGCTGGCTGGATCATCGGGCTTAACAGGTAGTGATCAATGGCTTGATGTCTAGCTGGCAGCCAGTATGAAATGGAGTGCCCCAGGGGTCAATCCTGGGGGGGGTGTTCCCCGGTACCTTCATTCCCAATCTGGAAGATGGGATGGATTGTACACTAAGCAACTTGTGGATTACACCAAGATGGGAGGTGTAATAGGTATGCTGAGGGTATGGCTAGGATTCAGTGTGACCTAGACACATTGGAAGATTGGGCCAAAAGAAATCTCATGCGGTTCAACAAGGACAAGAACAAAGTCCTGCACTTAGGATGGAAGAATCCCATGTACTGATGCAGGCTGAGGGCTGACTGGCTGCAGCAGCTCTGCAGAAAAGGACCTGGGGGTTACAGTGGACAGTAAGTTGGATATGAGTCAACAGTATACCCTTGTTGCCAAGAAGGCTAACGGCAGACTGGGCTGCATTAGTAGGAGCATTACCAGCAGATTGAGGGAAGTAATTATTTCCCTGTATTCAGCACTGGTGAGGCCACATATGGGGTACCCTGTCTAGGAGGGTGAAGCACTGGAACTGGTTACCTAGAGAGGTGGTGGAATCTCCTTCCTTGGATGTTTTTAAAACATGAATCAACAAAGCTCTGTGTGGAATGATCTAGTTGGGGATGGTCCTACTTTGAGCAGGGGGTTGGACTAGATGACCTCTGGAAGTCCCTTTCAACCCTAATTTTCTATGATTCTGTATACGTTTCTTTCTATATTGCCTTATTCACTCAATCCCTTCTGTTCTGTCCCTATAGAATAGTCAGTCTATCAATATCTATTTCTGTTACTTACTGTCTCCCTTTCCCAATTCACTCCTCTGTCTCAGCTGTTGATTCTCTCCACTTTATTCTATCTTGTACCTTGCCTCATTCAACTGTTTCTCTCACCACAACATCTGCAAGGAGAATTAGACTAAAAATAACAGCCTCAGAATGGATCATGTTCAGATGAGGACAGGGCCATGCTATTGTATTTGCCAGTAGGGAGATACTGGGATTAATATCAATTAATATTGATTAATATTAGCTAAAAACTAGCTAAACTATAATACACCGTTTTCCCAGACTGAGAGTGTGCATATTTAGAAGATGGTGTACAGGTAACCATAGGTACCATTTCTTCTCTCCTCTATTTATATTGGACTAATGAGAACACCAGGTTGTACTGAGATTTAAAACATTTTCAAAAAACCAAAGAGAAATAATTCCAGAGTAGACAACTGGACATCGTGTGGAAATAGGAAAAGTCATATGCTTTCATTATTTATCAAATGCAGTAATTTGTGCTCTGCAAAGTATTTATTATTGATGTCACCTTAATCTCGTGCAACAGTGATGGTAATACAGAAGATATGGCAGTTTTTATTTAAGAGTCTGTGTGGTTATAAACATTTGCTGCAGAAAGCAGATAATTTTAAAATGTTGACAGCTAAAGATAATATTGGTTAAAGTAGAAGTGCAGTAGGATGAGGGATGATGTTGCTATACAAAAGCTATATTTACTAGTTAAACTATAAGTGCTTTAACATGCCACCAAAAGGTCAGTCTCCAAGAGTAATGGATAAATTATTGGAGGAAAGTCTACATAAGTACTGCTGGGGGGGGAGAGCAAGTTCATTCCCTCGCTATATAGTTTGTAAAGTAAAGATAAAGTAGTTCTTGGTAAAATGTAGTGAGGAAAAAGGCAAAATGGTTTTTCTTTTATATATATAGTAAAATTTGCCTTGTACCTAGAAAGGAATTTGGAAGTTACCTAAATGTTGCATTCTTTTAAATGATGTCCTTCTACCAACCTCTCTTCTTTGGCTCCAGTCAAAAGAAACAAAAGGAAAGAGAAAAAAAGAGGATAAGAAGGGTTTCCAACTTCTTTCCACAGATGATGATAGGGGTAGAATTACAGGATGGATTTTTCCTAGCTTATGTTTTAAAAAAAAAGCAGAGAAATTGGAGTAGATGACTATTGTTTTTTCTTGTGTCTAGTCAGGCTGATTTCTCTTTTTGAAGATCTACCCGTTTCTCATACTCTTGTTTTCACAGGTTTGCTAGCCAAGTTTTAATGTGCTTAAAATTTCCAGTGTTCTGCCAGGCAGCAGGTGAATCTGCTATAATTCGTTTGCATTGTTTTAATGTGGAGCTCAAGTGTGGCTTTAAGCTGTATTTCTTGGCAGATGCTGAAGCAAAGAGTCTAACACTCCAGCAGGCAAGCATAGTGCCTCTTAGAGTAAAAAAAATGTACCTTTTATGTTACATTGTGGAAGGGTGAAACTTGGGCTCTTTTTCAGAGAGGCCACCTAAGAAATGGAACAAGAGGATTGGAAGTGGAGAGAAAACACCCATGGCCCCTTCTTCAACAGATTACTTTGGGTAAACTTGCCATGCTGCTGAATATTAGTCCTCAAGGCTAGGGACAGAAAGTCAAAAAGCCTGAGCCTGAATTGATTCAATCTTTGCAGGTTAGTCTGACCTGTATAGATTGAACTGATTTCAAGTGAATAGACATTCACTTTTGATTCTGGAAATGCAGGCATATGCCTGTAGTGGCTCAGGCTAGATGCTGGGGAGGGTGGGGGCACTATAGCAAGCCCTTCCTTCCCTTCCCTAGTGCTGAGCTGAGAGAAGGTGTAGCCAGGTTCACAGGATGCTATGATTAGGGAAGGGTTTAAATCCCCACCCTGACCTGCATTGTCCCCAGCTGGGGTGTGCCTGAAGGGGAAAGGGGAAGCAGCTCTTGCCGGGCATTTGCCCACTTGCAGCTCAAGGGATAGGGAATGTTGCCAAACCCCAGTCCCCGACTACCACTCTGCGGCAAAGTGGGGGAGGGAGTTGCTGCTTGTGCAGAGCACATGCATCTAGATTCCTCTCCCTGTTTCTTCATGTGGTCTGCAGCTGTGGACAGGAAGTGAATGGCACCAAAGCCTCTCAGAAGTGCCTGAGATGCCTGGACTTTGAGGATTTGTTGCCGGCACAAGGTGCCCGAGGGAGGCAACAATTGGGTTCGTTGCCCGGTGTGCGTCGCGCCAAATAAACACACTGGGGGAGAAGCAGACAGAGTTTATTTGAGCTCAAGTAAAAGGCACAGGGAGACTGTATTGTCTCAAATCCTGCACACCTAACCCTGCAACAGCGAGATCTTTATACCCCGGTCAGTTTCACTGTCAGTGTTTTTCCCCCGCTAGCCCCCCTCTCCCTCCTCCCTTCTCTCTCCGAGCGGTGCCCTTGCATTCCACAGATAACAGTTTTAGCTCGCCTGCTTTCCAGAAGGACAGGAGATTTGCAGGCGCCAGAGAGAAAGGGTTGCAAAGGTTGGGCAAGGGGGGGGCTTTGGCTCTTCTGAGCATGGAGCAAAAGGACTTCCTCGACACTCGTGGTCTTCCATCCCTCTGAGTTACCCAGGGTTATGCCCAGTGTCACCAACAGATTTAAAAGCAAGCCAGCAGGGAGCTTATCAGAACACAAAGCATATCAGCCCATCAAGCCCTACAAAAGACAATAAAAGCATCTCTCTCATTAGTTTCAAGCTCTTCTTAGCTGCAGAGAGCATTGGCATTTGTAAGTCACTGGCTTCTGGCTGCAGCCCTGATTAGTTTCAGAAAGCCCTAAGCCAACACTGTTCCATTTGTCCTCACTCCAGTGAAATTGGAGACACCTACATAGACACCTCTCAGCATTTGCTAGCATCAGGAGTGGGTATGACCAGATGCCAGCTGTGGACCCTGCCACTGTGGTCCCTGCTGTGGGAGAGGGGAAGGAGGGAGAGGTGAGGGAATCCTGGGAGACGCTGCTGTGCCCGTCTCCAGCAGACCCCGGCTGCAGTCCCCCACCCCCTTCTCAGCCGGAGCAGCAATAGTGCTCTTGCTAGGAAGGAGAGGCGTGGGGCCAGCCCTGCTCTCTGGAGCAGACAGCACAGCTCAGTTCAGGGCTGAGAAGCATGCTGGGATGCCGGGGGACTCTGATTTAACTTAAACCAGGAAGGGGTCTAAGACAGAAGTTCCATAAACCAGTTTCACACAAATCACTTAAGTCTGATACTGCATTCAGCCAGGTTTATCATAAACCAGTTTCAGCCATTTTGTAACCGGTTTATGAGCACTGAACTTCTGTTCTGTTACAAGTTTAAACCAGTTTCAGATGACTTAAACCAGTTTACATGTAACTTCTGTCCCTAACCCAGTAGTCTTTAAGCACATGCCAGTGAGCTGAGGGTCAGTTCCTAATCAAACTTTGAAGTGCCTCTGCTTAATTATTGCAACATCTAAAATGTAGGCATCTTGTTCAAGAAGGTGGTTCTAACTGACCGCTTGATGCGTAGACTTTCTATTGAATGAATGGGTAGAGCTGAGCATTTTGATAAGATGATGTACATTGTCTAGGCACTTGGAAGGGAGTTGTTTACAGTTATCCATTAGCAAACACTAAGTACAGGCTTGAACTCCTATTCCATCTTACAGCCTAGGCATCAGACTCAAGGCTGCAACAGAGGGGTTTCCATCAATTTGGGTTCCAAATTGCTCAAAAAGGAGACCTACCTGAGATAGAATGTCAAACTTACAGCATTGCTGCCTTCAGTATAAAGCACAGCACCCCATGTTTAGTCTTGAACTTTGTACTACTCCTTTGATCAATACATTAGTGGTCAGAAGTTTTTGTCAGGAAATGAGGAATCTTCTCTACCCAATGCTTCTTACCCTGACGGGGTTCTAAGCCATCCCACCTACTTCCCAGAAGAGTACCATTCCCACCAGACTACAGGTTGTGTGGTGTCCTCTGTTTATTGAAGCTGGCCGACTGGGCAGCCAAGAATGTGAGCTTCTTGAAACAGAAGGAAAGCAAGCAAGTGGAATTTTGACTCTGTAGCACAGCACTTTTGGCATTATCCTGGGTTCTAGTTCATGCAGCTAGAATTCTTCTATATTTTATGTTTGACAATGATTCTTAAAAACAGGAATAAGAAATGAATCAGAAATCCCCTTTCTAGCTGAACACCTTCCTCATAGTGCCAGTCACATATCCACTCAGTTGTTCTTCCTGTACCCCATTAATTTTTCACTTTTGGTTGCCTTTTGAGTCAGCTTCAACTGGAGTAGGTAGAGGATCCATCCTGGGCACTCCCCAGACTGCCCCATAACCTTGTGATCAGAGCACTCCCCTGGAAAGAGGGAAATGTGAGATGAATCCCCTCAGGTTAAAAGTGACTACAATTCAGGATTCCCAATTCCTTGGGAAGCACTTTCACCAAAAGTGGGCATCCCAGCATCTGTTTTGTAGTAAACTGCATGTATTTTCCCAGTACTAGGGGTATTCTGTGGGTGCCTGAGGAATTGAGCACGGGGGAGGAACTTGCCAGTCCTGATTTGAGTTGCAATACAAGCCATGCAGGATCTAGGCACTTAAGACCTAGCCAAACTGGATAGCATCTAAAAATACAGAGTAACTCAAGGCTAGATACCTGGGGATCTTTTCAAGCAGATGTATCTAATGAATCCAGTTGCTTAAGTTGTTTTGTGTCTGCTAAGCAGCATTGATTTGCATCCCTTTTTGTGACTCAGGCACTTAAATTCTGCCCAAGTTCTGTTTAGATACATACAAGTTCAATTTGGAGGAGCTAGGCCTCAAAGACTACAACTGCACATGGATGCTGCACAGGAATACAAGGTAGCAGAAGACTCCATATTCCCTCTTTTCCCATTGTGTACACACATAAAAACCAATACAACATTGAAGTTAATGTACAGGCAAAATTGGAGGTGAGCTGGCTGAAGCAGCAGCAAAATGAAAACGCTGCATAATATATATGTTCAATCAAAGCAAATGACAGATACACAGTGGTTTTATCCCTTTAACTTCCATTTAAACAAGTGAGAAGGTGACAGTTGAATAATAAGATACACAGAAAATACATGCTTAATTTGAACTTGCTCACGCTATTCTACTTTATGGAAAGAGACTACTTCTGGCACAATGAAAAACATAAAACACACACAGCAGGCATTATGACAGATTTTTTATTGATGTCCAGAGGATGATTCCATAATACATTTTTGTTGCTATAATTTTAAGGTTTTCAGAATTTATTTTCTATAACCTCTTTGATGTTCTGTATTATTCCAACAGCTTCCAGACAGCAGAACAAGAATTACTCAGAACAAATTTCACTGCCTTTAGATTTACAGTACAAAGAATCTGGCTATTATGTAGTGCTCTATCTGTCAAGCTGTAAATCATCTGTCTGCTTTTTTAAATAAACACCATTCATTTTAAAGTTAGTCTGGAAAAGGGAAAGATGTAATCCCTTCATCAATCAGGGGCCTTATTTACAGACTGGCCTGAGCAATGTGTTTTAGGTTTTAATTTTTACAAAGTTTTAATGTTTGGTTTGTCTCTTGTTTGGTGTTACAGTTCTGCTTCATTGCACTGTGCAGACTATGAGTCTGATCCCTCCAATGTTTTTTGCTTTGTGCAGTCATTTACCTCTCTGCAAAGTGGGCGTAAAACACTTGCACATCAGAGTAGTAACATCCTACTCCATTCTGCACAAATATAAGTGAGCACACAATTTGCAAAGTAGTAAAAAGTCAGACCCAGGAGTCCCTCTAAAAAATTTGAAGTTGGATGTGGAATTAAAGTTCCTTAGAGCCTGATGTCCCATAATACAGGATTATGGTTCTTATCTATCCTTCATCTGTTACTGTTGTCTAAAGATTATTATGTTATTTGCATGATGCTGCTCCTGTTTGCTCAGTAATGTTCATAACATTCAGAAAGATGATTAGCTGTGTTAGTCTGAAGTCAGGCAGAAGGTGGGGTAATGTAGGGCTTTAGTGATTAACTGGTTTGGAGCTTGCACGTGATAAAGTAGGCTGTTGCCTACTAAAGCTCATGCCTCTCTGAACCAGTCAGCCTATTAGGTTTCACCCTGGCTTGCATTCTGTCATTACATTCGGTAATCTTTTGGCATTACATTATCCAAATACTGTAGAAGAAATAGTACTGATATTTGATGCTGATAATGTTTGGATCCAAACAACTAGTTGTGAGGTTGTCAAAGGAAAGTCATGCTCAGTTCAGAAGAAAGGAGAGCAGACTACCCTTCCAAAAAGCTGTTGTGATCTAGTGTTAGACAACACATTACATGGGTACTATAAGCAGGTCATTTATCCAGCTTCCTAATCAATGCCAGACAGCCCTGCTTCCAGCTGGATTTTCAGCCAGTTAGGTTTATATAAGCCAGCCTTATTGCCATGTTAAACAACACAAACAACAAACAAAGAAAACCAAAACCTGCTGTCTTTCTTTAAACCTTGAGAGGGGCAACCTAGGCTCTGTGCTTCATCCTGGAGCTCTTAACCCTCTCTGTGGTTTCATCCTTCATTTACTAGTTATCAGTCGCATCCTGCTTCTGGCTTTGCAGACAGGGAGACTGTTAACTGCTTACTACCTGAAGCTCAGTTTCAGCCCTCTGAAAATTTAAAACCTACTTATAGGTATATTTACCAGAGTGTGAATTAGCGGAGTCTATTAGACTTATTTTGGTTAAAACAATCAAGGGAATGATTAGAACAAGGATGGTTTTCTTTCTCTTCTCTGGAGCTCTGGATTCTCTGGGATCTTGGGCATCTCATTGTCGGAGGGGGGAGGGGGGTTGTTTTCATTTGCCTTCTTGTCTTCCTCGTTGCTTATTATCTTATTTCCACAGAGTTTCTCAGATGCCTTTGGTAAAATCACTGGAATAGCTACGTGAGCTGAAGTTCTTGGATGTGATGGATTTAAAGTTAGTTTTAACTTAATATGACAGTTCTTTTAGAGAAGTCCTAAATCAGATTTCTTAGCTGCTGCTCTTGGGGTGAATTGTTTACAAGTAGATCCAGTCTTCATAAAACAGGCTTCCCTGAACATTGAAGATTAATACACATACTGGAGCAGTGAGATATGTGGTGCTTAAACCCCTCATAAGGGAGATAGTTATATCTATGAAGCAGTACAAGTAATTTAGGATGAGGAGGGGCATACTCTGACTGACCTGTATGTGAAATTCTGCTTTTTTTTTTAAACTACTCCCAGACCGTTACAAACATTTTGAGTATAACACACACACACACAGTTGTGTTGTGTGTGTGTGTTTTGATATAGGCAAGATGTTCTGGACATGTGCTCAGCAAATGGTAAGCTGGGACCAGTATCTGGGGAAAACATGTACAACCTTCTGGCTTTGTTGGCCAGAGGAAGCAGAGGATGCTTGCAGATTGAGTGGGAGAAAGGCTGAATTGTGTCCGTCCTGGATTAGACAAGGTTTGGGTGATATCATACCAGGTTTATAAGAGCAACTCGCTAACAGTCTCTCCCCCTGCCCCACCCCAGGGCTGCTGAGAGCTGCATAGCTACATTGGGAGCCAGGAAACCTGCTCCCCATGGCAGGGGGTCTCCCCCACTCTTTGCTGGGGGGGCAAACAAACACTATTTGAAGGGAAAGAAAGTCTGTTTGGGAGTTTGAGACTCCTATTTCCTCCCTCTTCCTTTTCTTTTCTTTTTCTTAAGTTGGTTAATGCCATGGGGTATTAATCACTGAAGCAAACTGCCCAGGAGTGGGTCCTGGCAGTTACTGGCTACACTAGCCTTAAGTGGGATTAACACCATGGAGGTGTTAATCACTGGAGCAAACTGTCCAGGAATGGGTCCTAAGAGTTACTGGCTACAGGGGCCTGGCCCCCTCTTATTTGTAATTGTATCATCTCAGCATGGGGTATAGCTGAGGCCAGATGTCCAGGCCACGGCCATAAACCTGGTCCTTTTTTTCTGCTGTTTCTACAACTATGGTGGTTCAGCCTAGCTGCATGGCTGAACCTCAGCTGTATGTTTGGGCCTCAATGAAGTACTGGCATGGCTGATTTTTTGCTGCCCAGGTCAGGCCTAGTAAGGTAGGCTTGACCTCTCCTTTGAAGTTTTCTTTTTGCAGTTTCTGCCCAGCAGAGCTGGGATTGTAGGCCTGTGGGATCAGACCAACTCTCAGTATCTCAATATTGCGCTGTTAGACAGGAGGGTGACACAATTGTACATATACAAACACACAAATCAATTAGGTGCATACACGTGCACACTACCAGCTCAGGCACATACACATCCAAACTAGCCTAGGCACATGGATACCTATCACTAATTCAAGCACATGTGCTATATACCCCAGAAGTTAGACACAGATCACTAATTCATATATCATGCACTGTGTGCATGATATACAAATTAGTGATACACACACACACACACACACACACATTCAAAATAAACAGTCTAGGTTCATGGACACCTACCACCAGTTTAAGCCAATACACACTACACACACCAAATTTAGACAGAATTAGTTACCAGCACCTGCACATCCAATACACATACGTGGATTATTAATTCATATACAACACACACAATGATATCTATGTGTGTGTGTGTGTGTGTGTGTGTATTCACTAATTCACACTAATTCACACACATACCACCCACCTACACATACACACAAGTGAGTTCCTAAGTTAGGTATTGTGATATGTATGTATGTGCTTGGTGTACTTGGAATACCTGGGGAAAGGTTAAGGTAAGAAAGTAGAAGTGTAGGGAGTGAAAGTTGCTGGAAATGAAAGTCACCAGGATTAGAACCGGTAGACTAGAGGGGCCTGGGCTGAAGAACTGAGGATCGGGGTAACTTTAGGTTAATTGACCTTAACTGATTAAAAGATGATGCCCAAAGCCTGCAAAACAGGAAAGTGATGCCAGCACAGAGACTGAGGCTGAGACTGGAGCCAGAGCTGGGGGGTGGGGATGAAAAGGTAGGTGGGGAGAGGGAAAATGAGACTAAGGGAAAGTGTGGGTGTTAAAGAGGGGCTCTGAATATGGGGAGCTAGAGGATAGCTCCGGCAGGTAGAGAAGTTGCATGGAGCGGCAGTAGGTGCTTGGAACTGGAGAAAGGGGGGGTGACTACAGAAGGTGTGGGGGAAATGATTGGGGAAGGCGGGGAATGCATTTTAAAAGTAAAAAAAAAAAATGAAAAACTGGAGGTTTTGCTACAGGATTAGGACTAGGAATTTAGGGATGTGACATGCTTTGTGGGAATCACCCTATAGTGTTGTAGGGAGCAATGAGGGGCCCCTTGCAATGCAGAAGGACTTGCACTCTCTAGTAGCTTGCCGCAGCCCATTGACCTCAAAGCGCTGCTCAAAGGACTCTCCAGTGAAGCCCGGCTCTCCAGCCCATTACTGAAGAGCAGGTGGAAGGGTGCAAGCCCCTGGAGCTGACTTTTGGGTAAGCCCCAAGTCCCAGACAGGCTTGCATGGGTGAAGCTTCCCCAAGAGGGTACAATCTATGAACTACGCCTTGTAGTTGGTAGTGTTTTCCTTTGTTTTCTTTACCTTTGTTTTCTGTAATAAATGTACCCTTTGTGATTACACTGGTTGCAAGGAGGGGGTTTGTTTATGTGGGACACCCTAGTCATTTATTTAGTGTTTTTCACATGGTTTGGGTGGGGGCTCAAGCCAAGGTAAAATATATTTAGACCCGAAAATTGAACCTGGCCCTTGTTGCTGCCAGCCAGTGCCCGGCAGAAGGGTTACATAAGAAAAAAAATCCAAAAGTTTTGCAGTTTTCCCTCAAAATTTGAAATTCAGAATTTCATCATTCAAATAATGTCAACAAGCTCTATCCATGTGTCAATTTAGTGACAAAAATATTCAGCTTTCAAAAGAATATCTGCCCTTTTTCTTAAAGGTTGTAGTATTATGGTGGGGGAATGAATAATATATTTCATAAAAAGGGACAAATGTGAAAAATTAGTCTTATTCTGGGAGTGGGGATTATTTATTTATTTATTTTTTTCACAGGTGTCCTTTCCTATTGACGACAAAAATAGAACCTTGTGGTTTAAAAGAATTCAGTCAGGCCTGGGCTGAACAGCTCAGATTGTCCCAGATGGGGAACAATCTGTTTCAGCCTTTCCAGAGGCTGGTAGACATGCACGTTGCTGAGATGGCCAGTGTTTTCTCGAAAGTAGTGGACATGGGCCCACTCTATTTTCTAACCTACTATATAATGTCTTAATTTTGGGGATTTAAAATTATGACACTGGATTAATATAGCACTCCTTTGGCCTAGGAATGTACCTGTCTGTGGTGCAAAACCACAAATGAAAGCCTATTATTAGATTGAGATTCATTCTAATGAGATCTGCAGTTATCATGGGCAGATGGAGCTAGACCTTGTATTCAGAGAGAATGTGTTAGATTAGGAAGAATGAGATAGCTTAAATAAATCATTATTAGTGATCTTGATTGTTCATTGAAGAAATAAGAGGAAAATGGATCTGACATTGATGGGGAAATGTAAATACTAGGTTAATGAAGAAAAAAACAATCTGACTTGTTTCTAACAATTCAGAGCCTCTCCTACACTCCTTCAGTGCATTTGCATTATTTACACAAAGGCAATATTGCCAAAATATTTTCTTCTGTTTTGTTTTATTATCCACTACTAAACTTTATCTTTTATTTTATATCATCATATACAATAATCTGTTTTAATTTATTGTAGACTGGAGAATGCATAATCTTATTTATATTTTTTTAGCAACAGAAATTAAATAAAAGTTATATATGTATATATTTGTTGTTCATTTTATGCTATTGTTTTGGTGGAAGCTGTAAATAAACTACTATTAGTGCACTTGAAAGCAGAAAAGTTTATGCAACAGGAGGAAAACGCAAAATAGCAAAAGCAATTCCACAAATGGTAAATTTCCACAGTGGGACATTCATAAAATATTGGTATAAAAATGCAATTGCTGACATGCCAAGTATTTATTCTATATCTTTATATTTGGTCTGCATATCTATGCTTCTAGGCATAAATAGAAAGAAAAGTGTCCCTAAATATAATTACATTCTAATATAAAACAGTAATGTATTTTTGTTTCCATGTGTATAGAAGCATCTTTCTTCATAGGGGAATATAGATTGCAACTTGTATTTATAGATTATGTATTTACAACTTTAAAACAGCTGATACATCCCTTTTTCAAGATGACAGTAAAAGTTTACATATCTATTAATGGATTTAAGCAGTTTTGCAGAAGTGATGTAAAAATATTCATTAATGTTAATGGAGAATGCTACAGCAGAGACTTGAATGTAAAATGTTATCAAAATTCAGAGAAAGCAAGCATGCCAGGTTTAGAGGTTATGGACAGACATTACACACAAACTGGTTTAAGTGATCAGAAACTGGTTTAAAACTGTAACAGAACAGATGTTCAGCTGAAACCGGTTTGAGATAAACCTGGTTGAATGTAGTATCAGACTTAACTGATCTGGCTCAAATCAGTTTACTCAACGACTGTCCCAGACCCGTTGCTAGTTTAAGATAAACCAGACTCCCCCAGCATCCCAGCATTTAATGTAAATATTGTTATTATATAAGGACTTATTACAAATGTTTTTGTTTAAATGGAACATTCTGTGCATTTCTCTGGTGGGTTTAATGGTGACATTCTGTGAGCAGTGACAATTCTAGGTTTAGTATTTCAATCTTTATATATCAATCTTCTTGATCTCATCAGGCTAACATTTAACAATTACGGCATGAGTGCCAGTTTCTGTAGTCAGAAGACCATAAAGGGGATGGTGTGGGTAGCATCCAGTCTCTGCTACTTTTTATTTCCTGTCCCACCTGAGCAAGTGGAGCCACCTTAGGGCAGCCTTTGCATTTGGTGCCAGGTTGGGGCAGCCTTTGCATTTGGTGTCATGCTTCTGGAGCCGTAGGAAAACAGATGCAAGTGCTCAGTCACTGTGTCCCATAGTATGTCTAAAATAAAAATAATGGTTAAGAAAAGATGTTCAGAAAGCCTGAGGTGGAAGCATGCTAAAAATTGGCCTTATGCTAAAAATTGGCCTTTACTCAAAGTGTCCTAGTTTAAGTTGGGAGTAACAAAACAGGTGTTCATTGTTTGGTGAGATCAGAAGTTTCCTTCACTGGCAAAGGCCAGCAGCTTGGGGGCACCTTTGCCTGTCTCCCTGTGTGCTCTGTGGGCTCCCCAGACTGTCAGAGACTCCTGAGCGCAGCCAAACGGGGAAACCATCTTTGAGTGGCAAAGACAGGAATCACAGGGAATGACAGAGATGCAGGGCTGGGAGGGATCTCTGCACCAGACTAGGGACACCTGGGGATCAGGATCCAAGATGGGGGAGTCCATCTGCTGAGTGCCAGTGGGGACAGGCTGGGCATGGGCATGTCCCTAGAGTGCCCATGGGGGCTGGGGACTTCTGTCTTGCCTGGATCTGCCATAGATCAGGGATGGGGAGGGCAGGATGACTCAGGACCAGGCTGGACAGACACACACACATGTATATATGCACACACACAGACACACACACATGCAGACGCATGCGCACACAGACACAGATCTCTCTCTCACACACACAGATCTCTCTCCTCTTTTTTACACACATACACTCCTGCCCCACATAGTCTCACTCACCCCAGAGAGCCAGCGGCAGCAGCGAAGTCATGCCATGGCCCTCCTGGGCTCCATGCACACAGCAGCCTGCTGAAGTTTGCTGATGCAACCTTCCTTGTCCTGTTGCCGCCACCAGCCAAGGGGCCCAGTCCATCTATCTGTGGAGCATGCCTGCCCGGCAAAGGGACATTGCATAATGATAGAAAAAGAGAGATACAGATAATCCTTTACCCTCCCATCTCCCTGCCTGTGGCTGACAGCTCGGAGCAGCTAAGTGAGCTGAGTTCCAGTGTGTCTTCATGTTGCGGGTGGAGGGAGCATGGGAGCCTGTTAAGTCAACTGGGATGCCAGTGGAATGTGACCTATCTTGACTCGAGATGAGATCTGATATAGATGTTGGATAAAACGCTGTAATGTAAAGCACTTTTGTCTGATATCACATCCATTCAGGGTTACATTTGAGTGGGATCCACCATTTTTAAAGCTCTGTGTATGCTGTTAACATCTGTTCAGTTACAGCTGTAGAGTGCTTTCTGTGTGCTTATTGCACAATAAGTGTAATGCTGTACCTAGGCAGTAACACCTTTTTACCATCATGTATTGTCATCTCTGGGAGACGAGGCTCTTTTCTCATATAAGAAAAATGTTTTCAAAGATACCTAAAATAGCCAATACTAGAAAACAGTTTAATTGAAGAAGGAATACTGGATGACAATTTTGTTAAATAGATATCTCTTTACTAGAACTTGATCAGCAGCTCATTTCACATAATACAGGTAACTGAATAGCTGTCTGACTTCTTATCATTATGGCGTGCTTCATACAAATGATGAAATAGTAAGTGATAGGATACAGAAACTTCAGTTCCATGAACTTCTAGAACCTTGGAAATATTTTCTTTTGGGTGGTATTTTGTAAATTATTGTACTTATTTCTCTAGAACTTGGGCTTTTGAAATTGTTTCCTAATGTGATTACTTTGTCATTGATTTAAAAGGCTATGGGTTAATTGAGACTAACTCTTAGGTCTGTGCCTTTCACACATATATAATTTGTATTTTATTATGTTCCAATATTTGCATGTTTTGGCTTGACTGCGTTTGAAAAAATGCACACACGGTTGGTTGTTTACTATTTATAATTGTTCAAGGCTGAAAGGTTTTCTCATTGCTTAAATAGGACATTCATTTAGCTTAATTAAACTTGTGCTTGAGGTAAGCTCTTGCTTATTAATGCTTGCTATAATCATAGCTTTTTTATGTCCAAAGGGGTGCTTCAGAGGATAGTTTTGATCATCTGGTATTGGTTTTCTTTCTACCACAGGCAGAGTTCTTTGGTACACATCATGACATCAATGGTAGCTTTAAGTCAAATTTTAGGTGTGATACTGTAATTTATCTTTAATGGTCTCATGTGGTCATTAATCAAAGACACTTTCAAAGTGCTTATCACTGGTGTGTAGTGACTATATTGACCATTCAAGTAAACTTTGCACCTACTGCTGCTTTGCAAGCCACTGTACAGTGCAGGGCACTGACTAACTCTTTCAAATGGATGCTTGATCTGAAACCGTTTTTGAGTTATGTGAAAAACAGAGAAGTAGCACATGGAATTGGGATGAAGGAATATGTACTCAAATGTGTATTTATTTGAGTGGCTCAGGTTTCCGAAATTAGTGCTGTATGATATAATATTGACTCTGGAGGACAACTGAGTGGTCTTCTTTTGTAATCCTTCATGCCTGTAGCAGGGCTATTGAGTTGCCTGCTAGTGAAGATAGGGAATGGCTTAGCTGCCAGTTAGTAAGGCAGCAGGTGTTAGCTGTTGGGAGCTGATTAGATCAGCTGACCGCCAGGGGGCGAGGCTTGGCCTTCATAAGCAAGGGAAGGCTGAAGCCAGAAACAGTTCCCCTCTGGCAGCCGCAGGAGGAGGAGCTCTGCAGGCGAGCTGAGCAGCCCGAGTCAGTGGTTGCAGCCTGACCACTCTGACCGGCTGCAGTGATGCAGGGGTGGAGAGAACCCTGATAGAGGTAGATGAGAGAGCCAGCATAGTTTTGCGGAGTTGTGATTATTAGACCGGAGGACCGGGCGAGGCTGTAGGGGTGGAGGAGGCCTCAGCAGGAGCTCCCCAGTAAGGTGGGGGAGTTCCTGGCACCACGGAGGGTGCCGCGTTGTGGGGTTGTCCCGACCCCAGCCCATTGGGGCGACTTTGGGAGGAGTCTAGGAGAGGCGGAAGTCCAGTAGGGCACGGGCCCAGGAAGGTGGGTCTAAGCAGTGGGGGAGTCCCACCCCCAGCCCAGCGTGGGCATTACCGGGACAGGCCCCAATTGGAAGCCCCAATTGGGAGGAGCCCCAGTGGGGCGTAGGCCTGAGTCGGGCATAGACAGGCCCGAGTGCGGGCAGCGAGCGCACGAGGTGCGAGCGGGGGCCCCAGTGGGGGCATAGAAGGCCCGAGTGCGGGCAGCGAGCGCACGAGGTGCGAGCGAGGGCCCCAGTGGGGGCATAGAAGGCCCGAGTGCG
>NW_017728906.1:28449698-28463362 GCF_001723895.1 Crocodylus porosus
GGCCCCAGTGGGGGCATAGAAGGCCCGAGTGCGGGCAGCGAGCGCACGAGGTGCGAGCGAGGGCCCCAGTGGGGGCATAGAAGGCCCGAGTGCGGGCAGCGAGTGCACGAGGTGCGATTATAGGTCCGAGGGCAGGCATAGAGACTGCGTGGAGCACGGGACGCAGGCCAGGACGCAAATGGCCGCGTAATATAAGGGTGGCAGGCTCGAGTGGGGTGCTGCCTGTGAGATACAAAGCCCGGGAGGGGGCGTGTGCATTGAGTTGGCCCAGGGAGAGGACCAGCACCGGGACTCGGAGAAAATCCCGGCATAGTAAGACAGGCCCCGTGCCAAGAAGGGTAGGAAGGCAGCCTCCTTAACTGAACTAATAAGATCAAAGACATGGCGGGCGAGACAGAGGATGTGTTAAAGGCCCAGACTTGGCACGGTAGGCAAGGGCACTGGGGGGAGGTCACAGCACCCCTAGGGGCCATCCTGCCACAATGCCCAACACCTTAGAATATAGTGAGTGAAGTATACGTGCTTGTATGGTCTTTTCCTTTGCTGCTTAAATCCTTCTGTCCATTTGACTGAAAACAGCTTACAGACCATCCAACTCAAATATATGTAGCCTGTTACTCAGTATTATTATGAGGTACTTATCTCATAGGTATGTCTTGGAGGGAGGGTAAATTTTGATATATGCATATTACTTTTAAAAAGGTTCCAAAGCAAAAGCTTCATAAGTGGTGGTGTTATAAATAAGAAGAGATTCCAGAAAATAAAATCAAAGATAAGTGTGCAGCTTTTATTCATTCTGGAGCTTTTAATAGCACTAGCATGAATGTTTATGTCCACCTATGCTACCGAATATCAACTGGCTTCTAGTTTTAAGGCTGACTTTTATTGTTAGTATAATTTCATTGGCTTCAGTCCTGCAATCGCTTTTTCCCAGATTCCTAATGCTATTCAGGTGTTGCTTCACTCAGTGCTGTAAGGCCTAAGTCAGGGCTATGCAACTTTGGCATGGCTGAGGCCCACAAATAATACCAGGGTGTGGCCCTGGTGCCACAAATTAGGGCTGTGCAAAGTTTTGGTAGCTAATTTGATTAGAAGAAGATTCTGCCCAATTTAGCAACTGAATCTAGAAATCTGAATTGAATCCAGAGACCCATTAATAGGTTTGAATTGAATCAGAAAGATCCAGATTGATTTGGAAAAGATTCAGAGAGATTCAGAAGGCAGGCTTGCAGGAAACAGAAATCGAGAAGACGGAGGGAAAAGAGGGGAAAAACTGTTCTGATATTGACATCTGTAGGAGGCCAGTGACTGTGATCTTTTCCCTGAGTTCCCTTCCAATCACAGTGATCTGGGGGAGGGACGTAGAAACAACATATAAGGCGGTGTGTGAAGTGATCTGTGCCTTTTGTAAGCTATGTCTCTCTTAGACCAGAAGTGTCTGAAAGACTCTGGTTTGCTATCTAGTCTCTTGGTAGCTAGTCTCTCTTCTCTGTTTTCCCTGACAGTGTCTCATCACTGTGCAGGAAAGCACAACATATATTACAGACACACACACATTTTGCAGCACACCAAACATTATGAAGCATGCTGGAAAGGCAGGTGCCAGGTCTTCCGGCAGGGGTGGGAGAGGAGGCAGAGGGAGAGCTGTAAGATTCCCTCACCACCCCAAACATAGACACACCCTCTTTCCTGGCAGCAATGTGTCTTCTGCTGCTAGTGGGAGGCAGGAGATGGGAACACCTGTGCCATCTCCACTAACACCAGTAGTAACCATCAGCATCAGCACAACAATTTCCGCCTCAGTTTAGGTCCCAGAATGAACCTTGCAGTGCCAGATGAGAAGCTGGATCTGGAAGCAGAGAAGCTGAGTGTCATAACTAAGAAAATTCTGGGGAAGGAGGGGTAATCTGAGTTTGTGCTCCATGCCTCTCAAAGTTCCCCTAGAGGCAGGTCTCTTCTGGAAGGCACTTCAGAGGAGGTTGTGGGGGCAGGTGGCTCAGTTCCTCCTGTTGTGCCTCTGCCTGGTGAGGAGGGGGGTGAAGCAGGATCCCTACCCTCAACCCAGAAGTGGGTGTGTCATGTAGTGTGGGATCATTATGAGGTGGCAGGTGATCCCAGGTATGCTACCTGCCAGCATTGCCGAAAACAGATCAGCTGGAGCAAGGAGGTAAACCACTTCACCACCATGGCAATACTGCTGCATCTCAAGCGGCAGCAGCCGCTTGCCTTTGTTCCTCCTCAGCCTGGTGTCAGTGAGAGCATGTCCAAAAACAGTCCCCCTCTTGCTCCAAAGTTCCTGCCCCATGAAGCAGAGGAAGGTCACCCTGGACCAGTGGGGGAGAGGCAGAGAGCAAGGGGGTGCATTCCCAAGGGGAGCAAGGTCACCCAGAGCTCTAGGGAGATGCTTGCTCTGCATGGCTAGCCCTTCTCTTTTGTTGAGCATCCAGGGTTCAGGCAGTTCACAGTGCTCATGGCCTCATCCTATCAAGTGCTTGCATGCACCACCTTTATCAGGACGGTGGTACCCTCCCTGTATGAGGCATGCAGGGGGGGTACTTGAGGGAGGATCTGCAAAAAGCAGGTACCTTTGCACTTCACCTCAGACATCTGGAGCAGCCAGGGTGGAGATCATGCCTACCTCTACCTCACAAGGCAGTGATGCAGTCAGTCAGGCCATTGCTGGGCTATCCTTCAAGCCATGGTGATGGATGAGTCCCACACGTCAAGGGAAATCATGGTGGCCATGAAACGTATAGTGCAGGGGTGGCTCATTGAGCAGGGCAAGCTCACCTGTAGGTTCATGGTCACTGACAATGGGGCCAGTATAGTGAAGGTGGTGTATGATGCCAACTTTGTTGGCATCTGCTGTGTGGCACATGAGTTCCACCTCATAGTAGGGGACACCTTGGAGGGGGCAGCACTCCCGGTGATGGTGCCTTCACTACTACTACCAGACAGCTCATTTGAAAATGCAGGAAGGTGTCAGGCTACCTCCACCAGAGCATCAAGGGGGACAAGATGCTGCAGGACAAAGAGGCAGAGCTGAGCATCCTGCTGCACAAAATCATGCAGGATGTGGAGACTCAGTGGAACTCCACATACCTGATATGAGAGAGACTGGTTGAGCAACAGAAGGCCATCCCTGAGATGGCCTTGCTTGGGGAGATTGGGATCAGTGGTCCCCTTAAGAAAATGGAGTGGGATACCAGATCTTGGTGGTCCCCAAGCCATTCCTACCTATCTCACCAAGGACATGTAGCTGCTGCACTGCAACCCCTTAACCTATTAGGTAACCAGGTGTGGCAGGATCTGGAGTTCCACAAGCTCCACATGCAGATGGAGTGAGTGCCACCATCTTCACTCTGCACCTATTTGCTTTTTTATTTGCTTTCAGAACCATTTAATGCTCCTCTCTCAGAGCTGGAGATGACAGGCAGTTTATCACCAGCCAGCAGAGGAAGACTATCTCCCTGCTGAACTCCCATAACAGGAAGAACTTGGAGGTATGGGGTGGGGCTATTGGGAAGGAGGAGGCCCCAGGTCCTGGGCATGACCTAAAACTACACCCTGCCAGGGTAGGGAGGCCTGGTGGAATTGCCACTAGCATGGCAGTCCCAGGAAATGCCAGGGCCATGAACCTCTCTTGTGAAAGGTGGGTAGGGGGTATCTGATAACTTCCAGCCACCTCCTGCATGCACTGTCCTGGCTGGGAAAAGCCCAGACCTGTAATATCTTTGAGAAACTTGAGGCTTACTAGTTGCAGTGGAGTTGTGAGCATCAGAACAGGCAGGCAGCTCAGATCTGACCTGAGGTACCCTTAACTGGTCCATGCCGGGGCCAGGACCCAAAGCAGGGTTGAAGAACCAGGGTCCCACTGCGAGGAATGCCCAGAGCAAGAGGCTCAGGATTCCAACTGGCCTGAAGGCAGGACCAGGGCCTAAAGGGGAGCCAAGGATCCCAGAGAGCGGACCACAGCTGGAGAGGGTGAAAGATGCAATCTGCGTGGCATGGGCCACAGTGTAGGGAAGGGATGGAGTCATAGAATGGATGTCACCCCTAGACATCAGGGCCCTAAATGGGCAGCCTCCTGCCTTGGTAACATCTGAATCAGTTTTCCATCAAGGCATGGCAGGAGAAAGAGGGGTGGGCGGTTGACCCAGAAACAGGTGGGAGGGTCAAGATCTAATTGGCACTAGGAAGGGCCCCTGTTACAGGCTACCATCCCTGCTGCATTCATCCCACTTTGCTTTAGCACACAAAAGGTAGACAAGGTTTTTTGGGTCAATGTGATATCTTTTATTAGGTCAACTAAATAGTCAGAGAAATATACCAAGTTTTCCAGTTTAAAAACCCTTTGTCAGGCTGAGAAAGCATCTGTAGTTGGTGTATGCTCTTCCTGGATGGAATGAATACTAAAGAAGCCAGAGACTGGTATGCATGCAAGAAAGCCAGTCAGTGAAAATGTAAATTGAGGCATCAGGAGGTGAGAAACAGGCTGGGGGGGATGTTAAAGTGGAGGTACCTGGGGAGTCAGATGTCAGGAAGGTTATAGTGTATTATAAATCCAGTGTCTATATTGAGTCCATTAGTTTTTGTATCTAGGAGGTTGATGAACTGAAGTTCATAGGCTCATCTGTGAAAAGCATTATGGAAATTCCCTTAGAGGATCAGGACTGAGAGATTGGAGAGAGAGTGGTTTTCTTGTGAGAAATGTGCCCTCACTGGTAATCGGGTGTCTTTAATAGATTTCCAGTGTGCATTCATTCTGGCATGCAGTTGTTGTTTGGTTTTTCCTATGTATTTTCCATCATGGCATTTGGTGCACTGAATGAGATATATAACTTTTCTGGAGGTACAGCTGTAAGATCCAGGAATGGTGATAGTTCTGTTGTGGGGTGTAGTTATTCTGGGGGTACTGGAGATATGTTGACAAGTTTTGCATTTCTTGTCATGGCCTGGTCTGGATCCATTCTGTGTGTGTTTGTGCTGTAGGAAGTTTGATTCTGGTTATGAGGTTAGTGAGATTCAGTGCTTGTTTGAATTTACAAAACACTTTTCACAGATGAGCCTATGAGCTTTACTTCATCAACCTCCAAGATCTTGTTCTGTGTGAGCAATGCATGACCCCACCCCTCCCCTTTCCACTTCATGTGGGCTGCATGTGCAGCATTTGCCCACCCCCCACAGCCCTAACTGCACACACAGTGCTTGGGGGTGCATAGCTCCTGCTTCATGGCACTGGGAGAGGCAGCTGCAGGGGCTCACATGCCCCACAGTGATTTAATGATTATTCCTCAAGCTTCTGTTGTCTAGCACAGGTTGGACTCTTGTGAAACTGCATCTCATGCAGTACTTTGAAGTCCCTTCTTGGTGAAAAGATGCTCTGGTGCAGAATGTTTGATGAAGGACAGCCTATAAAAGAGAACATTAGTCCCTTATATTATAACTCTCTTCACATACTTAATGGCATTTCACATTCTCAATATTTAAGTTTTCAAGTCAAATATTTCAGGTTTTCAGATTCTTTGGTGTTCAGGTTTTCAACAAAAAGCTTGAAAAAGGCATGAATGTATGTAAAAGGCACTTATCAAACATAAAAATCACTTAGAAAACAACGAGTCACTAATGAATATTCTGAGTTTGTGTTTTTATTTGTTCACCATCAGTTTGCAATACTGTGTTCTGGGGTAAATCTACACTGTGATCTTTCTGAACTTCTTAGTTATGCTGTTGATGCATTTCCATCTATTTATTTATTTTTCCCCAGTTAATTTGGAGAATTTGAATTGGACTTGTTTTTAAATGATAAAACCTTGAAAATAAAGTTCAGTATCATATCTGTCTTCTTACATGATTACAAATAAGTATCAAATTTCAGACAACTCTCAGAAGTCAGAGTGCCTTACTGAAACACAATATTGTAACAGAAAATATGAGTATGTATGATCAGGGTATTGGCAAGACTTGTCAGGTAGAGAGGTGAGCTGCATTGTTAATAGGAGGAAGATTCAATAAAGAATTTTTTTATGAAATTTCCCTAGTTAACACAGGGTAGTAAATTTAACTTTCTGCTGTATCCAGATATCTTTCTTCTGTATTCAGATTTTTAAGTAGCTACAACTCTAATTTGGCACCTGAATAAGGGACCAGATTTCATCTCCCATGTTCTTACTGTTCTCATTGGTAATGTTTAAGTGTTATGGCCACTAATTTGGGTACCTACATAAAAGTTAAGGGTGTGGGGTTTTTTGGGCCAGGTTTTCAGGGAAGTTGGCGGGGGGCAGGTTATTCCATAGGGCTTAACACCAGGGCTTAGTGTTTTAAGTAGTGTTGTGTAAAGTGGACTGAAGTCAATAAGAATAAGGTAGAATAGTCTATCCAATGTGTAAACAGGTTTTCAGGAGCACACCTTTGGTTGCTGAGATGTATCATGTTCTGAGTTTCTCATATACCTACATGTGTACACACTTTATTTTTTAAATTATATATTGAGAGCTGCTACTGAAAAGGACTGAATAGATTTCAGGTTGGATCAATTTGAAAAATTTGTTTTCTTATGGGTTTTTTACAGTTCTTGGTATAATGGAGCTCTGTACCTGATTGGGGTTGATATAGATTGCCATAATATAAACGATAACAATCATGATGGAAACAAATCTTGGTATTTTTGTAGGTGCTTTAACATATTCTGTGACATACCTACCTTCCATACCTTTTTCATCTGTGTGCTGTGCTTAAAATATTAAGAATCAATGGTAGTATCTTCCTTAAAAGCAATTATAATTAAATGTGTTTATAAAAATAATGGGGCTGGTAGTCATTAAGATTGACTTCTACCTAAGATGTGTCTGTAATGGTTTCACCTCAGGTGAAATAGTCACTTTAATCTTAAAAATAGTCACTTTGGGTGCCTATACACAAACAGGGGGGCTGCTCCAACATGCTATAATTCCAGCATGTCAGAGCAGACTTGATTAATTAAGTCTTCAAAATGGTAGCAGGGGCACTTTATCTAATGCTCATTTGAGGAGCTTTAGACAAAGTGCTGTGCCCCCCCCCATTTTTAAGCACAGGGATGCTAATAGATTCTGGGCACTTTAATTAGAGCATCTCTTGAAGTGACTCTAATTAAAGCATCCCCCCTTCCCACTCCTGGAGCACATGTATAAATGCCCCTTAATCTTAAAAATAGAAAGAAAAACCCATCAGTATATATGGTTATAACTTTTTTTTGACCTTTGTTCATGCTCAAGAAGACAGAACTCTTGCTACTTCAACTGGGGCCTAGTTCTGCTTCCATTTCAGTGATATTGAAACTCTCAGTGAAAGAAGTTTCAGGGCTTATTTTACCCTTAAGGTTATTTAAGCCTGACTTTAAAGTTTCCGTGGTCTACTAAATAGGTAAGTTAGACAGACAATTATAAAAGAGTTAACTCGATACCTGTTTTCAGTCTAATGCATCATCAGGATAGATTTGAGGCCTACATCAGTTTTTATCCAGGCTCTCTTTTATTGATTATTAATCTCACTCAGGCCTTTTCTTTTATTGAAAACAGGCTGACACATTTTCTCAGTAATAGCCATAAAGATTGAGAAGGTTAAGAATACAGAGTTTATAAGCTGGCATTTCTCATTGCTCATCTGAAAAGTTAACATCAATATCCAAAACCTAATGGAGTCAAAGTAAACTTACCATTTACTTTAATGGGGATCAGATGAAGTTGTTTATAAAGGCTAAGCTTTTCTTGAATATTACATACTTTTATCTTCCTTTTTAAAGGAAAATAAAATTATCTTCTCTCTGTTTTTGAGCAGGCTTCATTGACAATTGGAGAAAAGTTAGATTTCTAATACTACACTTACCATAGAAGGGGAACCCTAGCATATTTAGCAGCCTGGCAGATGTTGCATTTGTGGCATGATTAACATGTCAACTATGGTCTAAATGGTCAACATGACACATGTTAAGCCATTTTATATTTCCATAAAATGGGGAATCAGCTACAAAGATGTTCCATATGAAATGTTCAGCTGATTGTTGACATGGGAATGGGGAAACCCAGTACACCTTGTGACCCAGCAGATTTTGGTGCTTTGTCCTACCATCCAGCACTTACCACCCAACGCTTCAAAGAATTTTGTTCTTCAAAGAATCTTCAAAGAATCTGCAGGTCCTGTGGGGGTGATAGGGCAAGACAGTAAACCTGGAATCAGGCAAGGAGCAACTCTAGCATTTGGGACCTAAGGCTGCCCTCTCTTTGGTTTTGGGAATCAGCCATAGGGCAGCTGTATCCCAGACCTAGGAGCTTCCCCCTGCTCTCCCCCCTGCTAGTCATTCCAATGATTAGTCCTGGCAGAAGGCAATCATATAATTGGGGTCTCAGGAAATGTATGCCCTGTTCCCAAAATTGTGCTATCTGCCATACACACCTGGCATGGCAGGCCATACAATTTTGGGGACTAGGGGCATAAAAATCCTTGGATCCTAATCTCACTACTACTTGCCAGCAACCTGAGAGGGGTAATTTTATAGGTATCTATATCTAGCAAGTGTTTAATAATCACTTAAATCACTTGGTTTCGTTAATATTTATTTATCTGAAAAGCCTAACACTTTAGAGAAAAGATTTAATTGTTAAACATTACTCTCCTCAAAAGGTGAAAGCCTAATTATTATTTTTATACTTGTATGTTTCTGCAAGGCCTATTAGAAGACTACAGTGTTAAACTTCAGGTAGGTCTGTGTCTGTGTCTGTGTTATGTATTTTTGTATGTGTATATAATACACCCTCCCTATGTATATGTATGTAGAGGAGCAGGGTGAGGTAGAGGAAGAAAATCCCTGCTCATTCCCTTCTTCTTAATATCTGGAAGGCAAGCTGCCTCACTAATGATGGAACAAGCTTCAGGGGTGGCTGAAACAGGGCAGCTGGAGAGCCGGTCCCACCACAGCAACCCCAGGAAGACCCAAAGTAGATCTAGGTACTTACCCTTACCTTCAGAGCTCTCCCAGGCTGAGGTGTGAGCCAGCCCAGAAGGGAAAGGATGGGCTGCAGGGATGCTCAAGCAGCACAGTGACCAGCACAGCTGTGGGCTGGCCCCTTTAAAGATTCCCTTAGGAAACAAAGTCTTTGGAAGGGAAAAGCCCTATTTGGGATCACTAAAGGTGGGCTAGGACAGCCCAGGCAGTTTATACCCTCAGGGAAAGAAACACCTGATTGCACTTCATCCCAGGTGATTTGCCTTAATACAGGACAGGCAAGCTGCAGCTGGAGACCAGAAGCTGATGTTGGTAGGCTGGGAGTACACAGAGTAGAACCCAAAAGGATGCATGAAGTTGTGAGAAGAGAGACCCTATTATGCAGGAGAGCAGCAGAGGCAAGGGGTGAGAGGCACCCCTGCCCATATTTCTTTATTTTTGTGATTACCTGCCTGCAGAAAATTCCTGGAAGTTAACTAGGAAGGTACTGAGTGCAGCTTCTGTCTGTGATTCCTTATTCATACTGGAGGACTGTGGTGGGGGTATTGGGGTTGGAGGAGCACCCATTTATATGCCTGTGAGGTCTTACTTCAGGCCATAACTAATTATTTTTGAGCTATTAAAGACAGCTCTGATGGCATACCCGGTTTCCTTCTCTGGGAGAGAATTCTACATTAATCCCATCAAGTCATGGTGGGCAAGTATCCCGAGAAGGCAGTATACTCCTTGACAGGGTGTGCAACACTGGTTAAATCATAGATGAAGGGACCTGACAATACATATTTATGTATAAAATATATATTATATATACACATAGTATCATGTTTTTGTATAATAATGCATTTGTATTTATGTAGATATTAGGTTTTTTATGTTACAGAACATCACTTATATTCCAGTCTTTCCAGAAAGATCTTTAGACATCCAAAGATGCAGAGAGAAGTCTGTGTGTGTATACATATATACGTTACATTTTATATTATATATATATTTATTTATTTAAACCCCCCCACTTATTAATCTATATGCAATTTAGATGCCTAATAAGTTTTAAGAATCTGATCCTACCCATTAGCCAGTTCCTTGCAATGTGTTTAAAAAAAAAGGGGGGGGAGGGAAGAAAAAATGTGAAGGAAGGGTTCCTAATATAAGACAGAAGGTGACTGATTGACAGGTAGTGTTGTTAAGGTACTGCTGTGTGATTAAAGTGTGTTGTATGTGCTGCACTCCAAAACGCTATATGTGCTACTACTGTGCCATTTTTAAGAATTGGAGCTATAAAATTCTAGCCATTAGCTGCATGCTGCTTTTTTGATAGGGTTCATCAATAACAAACAGTATCACCCCTTGTTTCAGAGGTGAACTCAGATAGTTATTTCCCTTTAACTACATACTTCCTTGTGTATGAATGCCATTTACTGGAATAGGAAAACTTTCTGATGTGGATAGTAATAAAGAATCAGCAGAAGGAGAAGGAGAAAATCAGTCATGCTAAGTGTAGTAAAAGTTATATTACAATACAATTAAATAAGTACTTCTCTTATACTGAACTTTTAGAAATGTTGCTTTCCCTTTTTAGGGCAGAGTAGTTTTGTTAATTTGAAATTAGAAGTGGATTCCTGGTCCCTGGCAGTTTACCCAATGAGTCAGATCAGGACTGCACCAGAGCTCAAACTAGCCCCAGTGTGGTCCTGATTTTGCCTATGATCAACTGAACGCCAGTTTGAGGGACGATACCAAAGGTTGAGCACCAGTGCTGTCCTGATCCACTTAATGAGCAGCTGATTGTCAGAGAGCAGAACCACGCTGACCTGGTTTGAGCCTCAGTGTGGATCCAATCCTGTCAATGATCAGCTGGACATCAGTTGGGACTGCACCAAGACTGGTTGGCAACTCTAGTGAGATCATAACTCTGCCATATGTTCAGTTTAAGGCATGGTGGAAACAGCCAGAAAATATTACACATTTTTGCGTAATATTTTTGTGATTGGTTTCCATTTTTGCAGTGGTATTAATTCCCTAAAAGTGTGGTTTTGTTGCTACTTAATAGTCAATTAACTGACTAAACATGTCTTAAGTGTAATGTCTTTTAGGTACCTACCTGTCCTAGTTGTGAAGTTTGCACTTCTCTGAACTTCTAGTCTTAACAGTGAAGCCTCCCCTAAATATGCATTTTGTCTACTGGAGAGGGATTTTTAGCATTATCAAACACTTGGTAAGTATTTTGATTAACATATTTTTTTTTCTTCTTTCTTCTTCAATGCATACTTCAGAGTACTCTGTGTCCCTTGTTCAGTGCTATACAGAAGGATTATTTCTGGAAGGAACACCATTTGGGAAGGTAATGTATGTCACTGTACTGGGCAACTTGGCTCCCAGAGGCTCCGGGAGCAAGGGGGTTGCACTGAGGAACCTCCCACTCTGTTCTTAAAATAATCAAGTTGTGGTGGGCGAGTAAGAGAGGGGGATCCACTGCAGGCATGGAAGCTTCAAGTGCCCATCAGATGCTCTGCAGGCACAATGTACATCATATACGTACCTGAATAAATTTTAGCAGAGTCCTGAACAACAGTATTGTGATATCCAAAAGCTTGCCTATATCTATCCCAACCATGAAGTTGGTCCAATAAAATATATCACACGTAAGACTTCTTGCATCTCCCATACATTTTAGAATAATTTAAACTTATGTAAACTTGCTGTTAAAAACAATGTATGCATGAAATGGAAACTTCTTTAAGGATACTTCAGTCTTTTGAGATGCAGCCTTTAATTTCATTATGTGATATAGTATCGTAAGAAGATAGAGCTGGAAGGTGTTGCACCTCGATCACCAGTGTACCCTTGACCAGTGAGCTTGGGTCGGCATGACTGGCTTGGCGCAGAAGGGATCAATGACCGGACAGGCAGGGATTAGCGGCGCGTAGGAGTCAGGTGGCTTGAAGCGTATTGGTTACAAGAAAGGCTTATTGTACTTACGCTACTGATGGTTGCAGCGTAGGCAGGAAAGCTGGCTTGTTCAGTTACAGTGCATAAACAGAACAAACTAAAGGGGTCTGTTGGTTCATGGGGTTCCTGAGCCAAGCCCTTCCTTTCTAACCCGGAGGCTAGGTGCGGCTCCCCGACTCAGTAGTCCCAGAACTGGTCAACAGCTCATACACAGGGAAAAACTATAATGCACTTTCGATCAGCAAACTTCCAAGAGCTTTTTGCTGAGAAAAACAGATGAACCGGTGAAGAACGAGATACGCCAAATTGAAGATTGGCTGGTGGGGAGAAGAGGTCTGCAGGTGGCCAGTCTGCTGACTCTGTCTCCTCGGTGTGCGCGTGGAGTTCTCCACTTAATGGTAGGAATCTGCTCTTAGTTATAGTCAGCAGTGACCAATCACTACATGCCAGTTGTGAATATTTACTGACCGCTGATTACGTTCTTACACCAGTGACCTAGATACCTATGCATCTGACCTAGATACCTATTCATTTGACCTAGATACATTATTCATCTGGCTGCTTTACTGCCCTCAGCGGGTTCAAAAGGTCAATCACGTGATTGGCACCTGCAATTCTTATCATTGCAGACAACAAGCTTCTTAAGTGTGGAGAACAAATTTTTAACAAACTCCAACTGCAATGCTTCTCTCAGCAAGGAAATAAAGGCTACTAGTGCTGAGGGGTCTTTATGGCCTGCGTCCTTACTAAGTTATAATGGTCTTTTGCTTTGCTGGCATTGGCACTTTAACCGACAGGTAAAACTCAGACATGACAGAAGGACCTCATGAAGTCATCTTGCCCAATCCTCTGCTCCCGACAGCCCTGACTAAACCATTCCAGTTGAGTTTCTGTCTAGCCTGTTCTTGAAATTCTACAACCTATCTGGGTAGCCTGTTCCAGTACTTAACCACTCTCACCATGAGAGAGATTTCCTGATCTCTAATCTATATTTCATCTGTAGCAATTTGAAGCCATTGCTTCTAATCCTATCCCCTGTGGCCGTAGAGAATTGTCTATCTCCATCCTCTTTATAACACTTTTTCAGGAATTTGAAGACTTACCAAATTCCCCCTTGGTGTTCTCCTCTCCAGACCAGGGGTTTCAACCTGTGGTCCATGGACCCTCAGAGGTCTGCAGACTATGTTTAAGGGGTCTGCAGGAGATTCCTATGTTCAAACAAAAGTATGTGAATACCCATACATACAATTCAAAATGGTTGGCACATCTATTCAAAATTGCCAAAGGGGTCTGCAAATGAAAGAAGGTTGAAAACCACTGCTCCAGAGCAAACTATTCTAGTTCTTTCAGTCATTAATCTTGATTCCATATGTCAGACATCTAATAATTTGTGTTGCTCTCTGCTGAACTCTTTCTAAGCTATTCGCAACTTTTTGAAGTTTGGGACCCAATATTAAACGCAATACTCTGGGTGAGGGCTCATCAGTGCTGAATATGGAAGAATTGCTTCTCACCTGATTTCCAAGTGACATTCCTGTTTCATAGTTTCATAGTTTCTAGGGTCAGAAGGGACCTGAAACAGATCATCAAGTCCGACCCCCTGCCATGGCAGGAAAGAGTATTGGGGTCAAATGACCCCAGCAAGGTGTTCATCTAGCCTCCTCCTAAAGACCCCCAAGCTAGGAGCCAGCACCACTTCTCTTGGAAGTTGGTTCCAGATCCTAGCCACCCTGAC
>NW_017728906.1:28464247-28466445 GCF_001723895.1 Crocodylus porosus
CCTTCTAGCATGCCCACATCCCCCCACATCTTGGTGTCATCAGAAAATATGAACAGGGTGCTCTTTACCCCCCACCGTCCAAGTCACTGAGGAAGATGTTGAACAGTGCGGGCCCGAGGACCAAGCCCTGTGGAACCCCATTGTCCACATCCCTCCAAGACGAAAATGACCTATCCGCCACCACTTTCTGGGTGCAGCCCTCCAGCCAGTTGGGAACCCATTTGACTGTGTGGGTGTCGACACTACAGCCCCCCAGTTTTTCTTAAGGAGAACGAGGTGAGAGACAGTGTCAAAGGCCTTCCAAAAGTCCAGGAAGACTATGTCCACTGTTACCCCTGCTTCTATAGATTTGGTGACCTGGTCATAGTAGGCCACCAGGTTGGTCTGACAGGACCTGCCTCTGAGGAACCTATGTAAATTGCCCCTAAGCATAATCTCCCCTGCTGGCCCCTAGTGGACATGTGCCAGAATAATTTTCTCAAAAAGCTTGCCCAGGATTGAGGTAACACTAACTGGCCTATAGTTTCCCAGGTCCTCCTTCCTCCCCTTTTTGAAGATGGGGGAACCACGTTGGCCCTCTTCCAGTCCTCTGGCACCACACTAGAGCACCACGAGTGCTTGTAAAGCCGTACCAGGGGTCCTACAATGACCTCAGCCAATTCCCTCTGTACTCCCGCGTGGAGATCGTCCAGACCAGCTGATTTGAATACCTCCAGTCCCTCCAGAAGTTCCCTAACTAGTTCCTCACTAACCCTTGGCCTAGGTGCACCTGCCCTGGGGTCTAAAGGGGGCCCGGGGCGGGGGTGACTGTTCCAGTCCCTGCTTAGGAAAATGGATGCAAAGAAATTGTTAAATATGTTGGCTTTGTTGTATGGTGTGATGACCAAATTTCCTAGCGTGTCCTGCAGGGGCCCCACATTACCTAGAACCTTCTTTTTTGCCCCCTATGTATTTAAAAAAGGACTTCTTGTTGTCTTTGATCTGGGAAGCTAGTCCCAGTTCCATCTCCACCTTGGCCTTCCTGACTGCCCCCCTGCATCCCCATGCAACCGCAGTATAGTCCTCCCTGGTGATGGCCCCTCCTTTCCATTGGGTGTGCACCTCCCTTTTAGCTAGGACACATTCCTGGATGTGTTTGATGAGCCATGGGGGCTTGTGTTCCCTCCTGCCCCCTTTGATCTGTGTTGGGATTACCTCCCTTTGGACTTGGAGTATCGTCTCCTTAAGGAGTGACCACTCTTCTTGGACACCTGGCTCCCCTCCCCTCCAGGACCTCAGTGCTTCCCCGACTATTCTTCTTAGCTCATTGAAGTCTGCCCTCCTGAAATCTAGGGCTGCTGCCCGTTAATACAATGCATAATGCTGTTGGCTTTCTTTTAGCACAAGAGCATCCTATGGGCTGCTATTCAGCTTTTGTTATGCCCAGGTTCTTTGTCTTCAGTATATTTAAATCTAGTGTTATAAAAAACACTGAATTATTATAGATAAAGTTGGCATTGGGGTCTCTTTATGAGTGCATTTAATGCAGAATAAATTAAACAGGAAAAGAAAGAGGAAAGGCCATTGATGTTAGGACTGCAGCTCTAAAAATCATACTTCAATATGCCTATTGTTCTTATGAGTGTGTCCATATAATATATGAGCAGTATGTTTCAATATCCAGGTCTGAAGTCCAGATCCTTGGCTTTACCAAAGTTCAGGTAAATGAGATGAAGGAATTGAAGAAGAAATTGGTTGTTTTTATGCATAGTGTTCTCAGATAAATATTTGGGAAATCCCAGTGATAGTTGCAGCATGTAGAGAGTGCTGAGGCATAGTTCACTTTAGCCTCCCCACTTTCCATCTTTTAGGCCAGTGTTTCTCAAACTTTTAAGCAGCAAATACCCCCTAACTTCTTAAAATTTTAATAAGTACCCCAACACTCAATTGTCCAGGGGATTTTATATTTACAGACTAATGTGTGCCATATGTTGGAAGAAGAACTGTGTATATAAGGCTGTGATATGACAGATGTCTGATCTGGTGTGGGTAGGGTTGCCACCTTTTACACTAGGGGTGCTCAAGAATGTACCTGGACTAGAGGTGATGTTGGCCAAAGCTAGGAAGGCTGAACCCAGTGTCAACCAAATTATTGCTGGAGAATTTAAAGCTCCACGCAATGTGCAGTGTGCCAAATTTTTTGCCATAGTTTTGAGAGA
>NW_017728906.1:28466800-28487080 GCF_001723895.1 Crocodylus porosus
TAATTGTGGTGCAGGCAGGTGGTGTCAGCTGCTTCCAGGACCACGGCAGCAGGGGTTGGGGTGATGGGAAGAAGTAGAAGTAGGCTCATGGCGTGGTGAGGTAAGTCTGTAGGGCAGGGGTTGGCACCCCCCCGGGCATGTGTGCTGAGCATGGCATGCAAAGCCATCTTGCTTGGCACTCTACTGCACCCCAGGCTCTAGGCAGGTGCTGCCAACCACAGAGCCTGGGCTGTTCCCAGCAGGTGGTTGGGAAGCTACAAGTCCTGCTGCATCAGTCCAGGCTCTGTGGCTGGCAGCAGCTACCAAGAGCTTGGGCTGGCTGCAGCCAGGAGGCTGCAAAGGAGCTGCTCCAGCATCCTGCACACTGTCTGCAGCTCTGAGCAGATAGTTTGTGTGGGGGGGCATGGGGTAGCACAGCCCAGAAAAGCCCTGTGCCACTACTGGCACCGCCTGTACCCAGCCTGGGCTCTGGGCAGCTGCAGAGAGGCTGCAAACAGCTGCACTGGGCTCCACAGCCCCAACATCAGCTCCATGCCAGTGACTGCATGTGTGCCTCAAAGCAGAGAGTGGGTTTATCCCCGCTGACTGCTCTGATGTGCACTTATAGTCACCACCAGCATGGAGCTGATGATGGGGTTCTGAAGCTGAGCACAGCTGTTTGTAGCCAGCTGGGCTCTGGGGCAGCTGCAGCAAGCAGGCTGCAAACAGCTTCGCTGAGCTCTGCAGCCCCAGCATCAGTGCACATGCAGTTGCTGGCATGGAGCTAATGCCAAGGCTGCAAAGCCTGGTGCAGCTGTTTGCAGCCTTTCTGCTGCCTGTTGCAGCTGCCCCAGAGCCCAGACTGACTATAGGTGGGGGCCAGTCTTGGCACAGGTCTCTTCCTCGTGTTTGGTGGCGGCAGCAGCACTTGGGGGGGCAGGCAGCAGCCCTCCTTCCATCACCACAGCCTGCCCTGAGTGCCAGGAAGAGCCCGATGCCACTGCCAGCTCTCCTGCCCACAGTGAACTGGGTCCCGGGTAGGCTGGGTCATGGAGCCAATCCTCACAGTGCAGGAGGGAGCGGGTCATCTTTGTGCCCACCGTCCACCTCCTGCAACAGCCTTTGGCTGGCTTGGGGGCAGGTGCAAGAGGCCAGACTTGAAGCTGGCAGTGGCAGGGGGAGTTGCAGTGCCCCCTTGATGCGGGGGTTTTCTGCGCTCATGTACGCTCTGCCTGTCTTGTGTACCCCCAGGGGTACGCATACCACAGGTTGAAAAACTACGTTTTAGGCAACTCTCTTCAAGGGATAATGTATAACCAACTAGGTAGTATCTACACTACTTATGAATTCTTTCCCCTTGGCTGATGATGAGAGAAAAGAACTTTGCACAGGTACTATAAAAGTCATCAGATGTGGGAAATTTGATAATCCCATTATCATTGAGAGAGATGTTTATAAACACTTTATGTAGGAAAAGAGCCTAGAAAGTTGAAAAGGGGAAAGTCATTGGAACCACAGATATGACCACAATTCTGTAATATTTTTGCTTAGTTTTAAAGTGTACTGAAAGACTCCCATTAAGTCAGGAATCATTTAGTTAGTGGAGAACAAAACATGGAAAAGGAAAATAATCTACTTTTTCCAAATGCATCCGCGTGTGTGTGCACACACACGCACACAACTTCCATTAAGAGAAAGCCACAGGAAATTCAAATCTGTAATTCTGAAAACAAATATTCATCTGGAGTAATAGGACATCTACCTTAGAAGTATTCTGTCAGGCTATGCAAGACAGATGTTGATTTTTCAGTTCTTTCACAAATTTGTTTCTATGCCTGAAGGAATTTAGACAGAGACCTTATGTTTGTTTGTAAACTAATGGTTTTCTATTGTTTTTACCGCTCTGCTGCCGTCACAAATTTACATTTAACACAGGAACATTGTGAAATCCTCAGATGAGCTTATGATAAGATCAAATAGAACCTTTCTAGAACAATAAATCTAATGGATCTATTGCAAAGCCATTACGTTAACATTATTTCATCCATTTTCCAGCTCGCCAGTTTTCTTAGTGCAGTGACTAAACAGCAGTGGGACAAAAGTATGTGAATTAGAATCTATTGGAGTAGAATCTGTGCTGATTTTACAGTTATCAATACAATGTACACTGCAGCTGAATAAATACAGCTGCACTAGACATTTGTGATACATTTCTTGATGGTTACCAGCACGGTCACTCATTCCGGCTGGTACTGGAAGATTTTAGGACCTCATGTGCACCTTACTTGGAAGAGTATTATGACTTAGCCAGCCAGGCTGGCAAACTGCAGACAAATTCCATTTAAAACAAACAAACAAACAAAAAAGGTTTAATTATTTTGAGGTTGCTATCTATACATTTTTACCTTAAAAGTATCCTTCATAATATGATGTTCGTTTGATATTCAAAATCCAGCTAAGATATACTAATTGGTCTTTTGGGAAATCCCCCCTCCCACGACAAATCATGCATCAATACAGCCTACCACCCAATGACTAATATGTAGGTCCAGACAAGGTCTATTTGGTTCAGATATTTGTGGCCTGGTTTTCCAAAGAAAAACTGATCTGTAATTTTCCATCAAAACCTTTTTCACAGAAATTTCCAATTCGCTGAATACAATTGTTTTTTTTTTTTTAAAAAAAGCTTACCAGTTTTGACAATATTTGATTCAGTTTCTCAGCTCCAGAATGGAATTTCTTCTTAAAGCCAAAAAGAGAGAGAGACCCATATCAAAATTCCCAGTAGCTTTGCAATCAGGAAGGTACTTTGGTCATCTGAATCAGCAGAACAAGGACTTGAAACTTGGTCTTCCACATTTCCATACCATACAATACTATGGAGATGCACATGTGAGAATACATGTGTGTAAAATCTTTTAAATGTTTTGGTGGTTTTGTAGTTTTGGATGAGGAAAAACTCTGAAATCTCAGTTTTGGGAATGAGAAAATAATGTTTCCCACTCTCATATAAAAATATATTGTATACCCTTTTGTGTAGTCTCCCAGAGTCGTTCTACAGATGCTTAAAATTTTTTTTGAAAGCAGCAACACTTCACCTACAGCTCCTGTGAACCCTCTGTTTTTAGAAAAGAGTGAAGGGCGTCCACTACGCCACCTGAAGATTCTCAGCTGCTCATTTAAAATAGTTTTATATTGGTGCAGGGTGGTTGTTTAGAATTGTGGCCATAGTTCATTGTGTCCTATGGTCAAATTTTTGCCCTTGTAATCTTATATGTTACTTATTCTTTTTTCACATTTTCTTTTGCATATTCTCCATATTCATGGATTTACATAGTGTCTGGAGGCAGCAGAAAGCATGGCATAATTGTATAACTGTTCGTTTTCTGTAGTTAAAAGGTGTCATAAACCCTGTGTGACAGTCGCACTTTGGGCAGAGCTACTGCACAATTCAAATTGGATTGTTTTGCATCTAGCTGAACTGCAGGAAATAAGCAAGTTTGTACTTGCAGATATGCATTTTGTTTGCTAAAGACTGTTATGCCTGTTGAGTTCACAGCCTAGCCCTGTTCCTTCCTGCTAAATCAGGACAAAGAGGAAGCAATTGGGAGGAAGTGACTGAAGTGATGGGAGTAGAATAAGGTGAGGCCCCAATACCTATTCCAGGTTCACGCTGAAGCTTTGACACATTTTGTCCCTGCCACAGCTGGGATTACTGAATAGCTTACACTGCTTCCTTCAGCAGTTTCCTAAACTGTAGAGATACTTACACCTTAGAAATCCCAGATTCCTGAATACATTTTGTCAAGAACCCCTGCCTTCTCCTTAACAATCACATCCAAGAAATCTTTATCTCCTGAAAATGTCTGTTCTAACCTCCTAAGTGCCATTATATTCCATGTTTCTTACAGCTGAGTTCATTGGACTAACCATTATTGAGGTGGTTGGCAGGAGTAGTAAAACTGATAATAACATAGTATCAACATCCATCCATCCTGTTACCCATGAATTTCATATTTAGACTTCTCTGCCCACAAGTTAGATCTCCCAAATAGTGAATACCCCTTTATCTTCTCCTCATCATTGCTTGGAGTAGTGTGTTGACTGCTTATAGTTATATGAAATTATTTCTAATATACCAATTAACTTATTGGATTACTTAAATAATGTGTCACCCATGGAGCAGAACAAACCTGGGCATCCACTAATGCATAGTTTTTTCCCTTTACTTTGGGCAATCATTTCTGGCTTTCTATGCTTTGCACAGCATTGCTCAACATCTCTGCAGGTTTTCTGTAATTGGATTGAGGATATTCAAGAGCATACCAGGGAAAAAGTCTCTTTTGATATAAGTCATAAACCTTTGGCAAATTGAAAACAGATTGCATAATTATTGTTTAAAAAAATGGTTGCACAATGCCATATGTATTTTTACATGCCCTGGAAAATAGAGAGTAGAAACAGCAATGAAACACACACAGAAGAGAGACATTTCTTTCAGAGCAGATTGTGTAGCACTGTTATGTTAAATGACTTCAGGAAGCTTATTGTAAATATATAGTGTTATCATTAATTTTAAACACTATGTCAAATAAAGAATTAACAGCTTGCCCAAAGCAGGGCTCAGAATGGTATTTGGAGACAACAGTATGACTTGGAAAAGATTGCTGGTTGTTGTTGTTTAGGCAGAGGAACTGAGAGTCAGATCAGCAACGTGTCAATGGCTAAAGAATTAAAGGTACGTTTTCACTACTTGTCTCTGTTTTGACAAGTAGATTATAATAGTTATAGTGCTCCCACATGTTCCAGCATAATACTATATACAGGACATGCATCTGGGCATTACTTTACCCATTAAAATTGAAGACAGCTTTTGTCAGTTTATATTCTCTGTGTACATGAGGTTTTGTTAAAAAGAAAAAAAAGCCCATGCACAGATACATAAACATAAATCATTTTAAATTACAACCAGACTCCCATGCTCCATTTCATGTAAATCAATTCAGGAGTCCCAAATTTATTATTGCATATTGGTTCTTTGCAGTCAGTGGAGTTCTGGCATGCTACAATGTGTTGTGGTATTTTGTCCTTTATACAGAAATCAAAATGGTATGCTGAGCTCCTGCTGCTTTGGATACTAAAGGAAACTAAGTTTTTTGGTTTGTTATGTTGTATGGTGTATTGTAATCTGCCACCTCCTCCTTGTAATTTATTCTGAAAATATTTTTAAAGTAATACAGCAAATATGCTACAGTATGTTTTGTAAAAATATCGAATTATTAAGAGCTTGAAAATTGTATGAAAACCAATACGGTCAAGGGAAGAAAGTTGTGCTATTGATTTCAAACAGAACAGATTTGGCACCTGGTTTGTAAAAAGCTGTTTTTTGTTCTCCCATTTATTTCCTTAGTATTTCTATTACAAGTATTGATAGGCATTGTGGAGCTAAAGATACCTCCTTCTTACTTACAGAGCATTATCTTGCTGCAGTTTATCACTTTTCTTTAATTTCACATTTGTTTTAATTTTGGGATAGGAAAAAATCTGTTAGAAATTTCCTCAGCACGTTGGCATTTCTATGGTGTTAAAAGTTATGGTGTCAGCCCTAAGTGATACAACACCATTTAATCAGTGACAACACTCTGCTTAGAGAATGTGAGGAGGTTTAAAATACGGATTTGATTCTTGGCTCATTGTGACTGGGGGGCCAAGTTAAGGCCAGGTCTCAACATTGGCCCACCCACCTGTCTATGTGGGGTAGTCCATCAAATCTTGCCTGCCATTACTTGTTGTTTGATAGTTGGGGTAAAATGTGGGAGGCTGCCCATTTTAATGCCTCGATGTGAGGGGGCATTGTACATGGCTCCATACCATGTAACAGCCCCTTGTCCGTCTCATCTATGGGGTTACCCACTAGGATGTGGGAGCTTGGGTTATAAGGCATCTCTACCCACCTACCACTGGGGAGGTAACTGGCCTGGAGGCAACTGGCTTGGGGAGGCATCTCAGAGACCTGGTGGAAGGCCAGTAATCAATGGGATACTTTTATATCAAGTTACAAACTATAGTATATAGAAATGGCAAGATAGGGAGAGGGTATCCTCTGTATGTTAAGTACAGTATTGATAGACAACATATAAAAATCTTTTCTGATATTAAAATTTCCATAGAATCCTTTGAGTAGAAATTCTGTATTTGGATAAAAAGAATATAAGACTAAGATTTTACTACCAACCACTTCTTCAAGAAAATGAAGGTGATTATGAAATGTTCAGGGAGATTTGTAAACTCGCTATAAGCAATAATAATGGGAGACTTCAACTATCCTCATATAGATGAGGTAAACATCTCATTAGAGAGATATGTGGAGATGAAGTTTCTGGATGTAATAAATGATTGCTTTCTATCTTGGCACACACAAGAAGAAAAGCAATTCTAAATCTAATCCTAGAAAAAGACAGGACCTGGTTCAAGAGGTATCTTTTTGCAAGATGCTCTGTAATAGTGACTTTAACATAATCACATTCAAAATTCTAGTTGGAGGAATTTGCCAATCTTAGGATTGAAAATGATAACACTTACGTTGGAGAAGGTTGGAAAGCTCTAAAAGAGACTATCCATGAAGCTTGCACAGAATCAACTGGCTTTGTCACCTGATGCCATTAGGATGGGTTTAACAAAAACAACGCTGAAATCAAAGTCCTTCTTGACTGGGGAAAAAAAAGCTTTCTGTGACTGGCAAAAAATCCTATGTCCAGTCAGAAGCAGAGAACATTTCAATTACTCTAAATCTGAAGCCTAGAGGAAGATTTGAGGAATCAAAAACAAATGGTGGGAAGAAAAGAAGAAAGATGTTTAACCATTTATTGACAATTACGACAGGCAGAGCTTCTTCAGTGCTGTGCACAGATCAAGTTCTTATGGACTCACCTGGCTTAGATTGGATGATGGCAGTGCACTTTGCAAACACAATGAATCCATCAAAAACTGCTGGAAGGAGCACTACAAAAACTCCTGAACAGAGAATCGACAGTGACTGATGAAACCATTGTATCCATCCCACAGCATCCAGTAAGGGAAGGTCTTGCCAGTCCAACAACCTCTGAAGAAGTCCATTGGACAGTAAGACAGATGAAGAACAACAAAGAATCTGGATGTGATGGCATACTAACTGAGGTCTTTAAAGTTGAAGGGAAACTATGACCAAGAAGCTCCATACCCTGTTTCTCAAAATCTGGAACACTGAGGAAATTCCCACTGACCTAAGGAATGCCAATATTGCCACCATTTTTAAAAAGGGATAAAAGTCTGACTGTGGAAACTATTGGGTTATCACCCTCCTCTCCATCACTGGAAAGATCCTTGCTCAAATTCTGCTGAACCGACTGCTCTCCCTGGTGGAGGAAATCCTTACCATGTCTCAATATGCCTTCAGGCGATCGAGAGGCAAGTTTTAGTACTGCACCTGTGCAGTGAGATTTATAATTTACAAATCATTGGGAGAAGTGATAGAAGAGACCAGTTAAGAAACACTAACCCACTTCAGACAGAGCTGCATTATTTTGGCCTACTGCTCCAAAACATTTTACCAACCCCTGCTCTAGGCTAGAAGGCACAGGTGTAAAGCTGTGCCTTTCTGAATAAAGCTGTGTTTACCTAGGCTGTTACCTATGAGAGGGGAAGCCTGATCTTTAGTCTTATCTCCAGTGAATATTTTACTCCCAAGTATTCAGTGAAGCAAGGATTAGGGCCCAGGTTTCTCTGCTCTAAGATGACTCCCTTAATCACTCAATTATATAATGCTACTCTCTGATCCAGTGAATACTTAATTACTTCATAATTAAATATAATGTTAATATTTTTTTTATAAACTATTGGCTCAAGTCCAATAG
The DNA here is from genome assembly GCF_001723895.1 of Crocodylus porosus. Taxonomy (NCBI): domain Eukaryota; kingdom Metazoa; phylum Chordata; order Crocodylia; family Crocodylidae; genus Crocodylus; species Crocodylus porosus. Next base: position 28,474,672 of record NW_017728906.1, read on the forward strand.
CACCCTTTAGTGAATGAAATTTATGCATTTACAGTGGTGCTGTATTGATAAGGGAAGGCTGTTGCGGATCCAATAGGGTGAAGTTTTAAAATTTTGCTTTCTTTGTTGTCATTTTAACAAATGCCATTAGTAAAGAAGAAAAACAAAAAAGACAATTGAGAATTAAAAAAAAATCTCTTATTTTTTTTTCTCTCATAAATATTCAATAGAATTTTACAAGGTGACAGTCTGTAGCCTGCTTGATTTTAAAACATGGTGTTAAATATCTTTTTGAGAAAAGGGAGATAGAGAGCTACTTGAGGTGTGGTTGGGGGAAACTGGTTTCCTTAAGATGTTCTCACCACTAACAGTATTTGTTGGTTGATTTCCCGAAAAGCAATGTATAAAAAGACGTGGCAGTTTCCCTCTGTCAGAAATATCCAATGGAAACATTTATCCAGTGACTAATTCTGTCTTTATTGTTCTGTTTTAGTACTACTTTCACATGCCTCTGTAGAAATTTTGCAAACATACCAGGAAACTAGATGTCCCCTGATTAGTTCTTTAAGCTTAAATACATCTAGTTTGTAACTTTTTTTTTTACTTTATTTTAGTTGTTTTAATCAGCTGTTTTATATAACAGATCAACTGGACTTCCCTTACTCATAAACTGCTCTAGTCAGCTTAAAATAAAGCCCTCTGAATGAGAGAGACCGTCTTAAAAAAGTAAACAATAATTATATTACCTAATTATTACTAACATTATTTTAGTATTTCCTGTACATAAGAAGTGATTAAGGACAGCATTCCCTTTAAGTTGTGCACAGCTGTGTAGGCGCACTCATATTGTGCTGCCAGGCGTGCCTGGGCAGCCGTGCATGCCACACAGCTTAGAGGGAACACTGATTCAGGCATGATCAAGGAATCCATAATGATGAAGACTGTAGCAGGGTGAAAGACAACCCTGTACTAGAAGGGGTAGTCCCGGTGAGGGGGCAGAGAATGAGGTCAGGATAAGGGCAAGAGTAATTAAAAACATTGGTGTCGTGTTATGGAGTCCTCAGGGATGGCTGTGATGCCCCTGGGGCTCCATGATCATGCCAGTCTTGCCCAACAGGCACACTTTTCCTCACTTGCCATGTCTTGCTGGTAATTATAATAAATAGGGAGGCTGCCCTCGAGTTTGTTTGGACACAGTCCTGATGGACCCCATTGAACCCTGTCGGTTCTTGGACCCCTTTTTGGGTCCACTCAAAATGGATGCCACACAGGATTCCCTCAGCCACAGCTGCCCCTCTGAGGCCTTGATATAGCTCAGCCTCTCCTTTGTCACTGGTCTCTCTGCAGCCCTGTTTCTGAGCCCACACTGGTGCTGGGCTCTCCACAGCCCTGTCGTTGCACCTACACTGGCACTGCACCTGCTGGCACTGGGGTCTGCACACTGCAGTGTGCCCCAGTGAGGCCTCCTCCTCCCCAGAAGCCTCTGTCTGGTCCACCAGTTTATAAACAACAATCAAAATATTAGCCCCTTGGCTATAACTTTACAGATGGTGCCAAGTACACTCTGTTTCTTGACAAGAGACAAACTTTTTCCCCAAGTATTAAGCACTTTGTAGACCAGGGTACCTGGTGAGCTCCTGGTGAGCCCCATTAGTCCTATAGATGGCTTATCAGGTGGCCACTAGGCAATTCTTCTCTGCAGGCTCCTTCCCCTGGCTGCTGCTAGAGGGCAAACACTTGCTAGCCTCAGCCTGGGGTTGATATGTACCCAAGGCCTTGCCTTCTTCCGGTCAGCTGACTGGGTGCAGGTGCAGGCTAACTCCCTTGTTAGCCTGCTGCCATAGTAACGTACACCTATGGGGTTTCTGCCTGGCTCCTAGGTCCCTCTCCCTAGGCAGTTTCTACCCTTAAAGGAGCAGACACTTTAATGCTCTGTGACAATTGGTCACTGCTGAGGGGATCTGCACACTGGGGAAGAGTTAACCGACAAGTAGCAAGCCGGAAGATAAAAGCAGCGGTGTGAGAGAGGGGTGTTGCCCTCAGCGCACTTGGAGACTGGAGACACTTGGCAGCTGGAAGCCTCACTTCAACAACTGATCACTCAGGTGAGGGGCCTGAGGTTTAGGCAGGAGGATAAGGCTATATAATATCAAGATAAATGGTGTTGAAACCTGTCGATAGATTCAGTTACTGACTCTACAGCTCAATAATGGCAATCATGAGGTGACTTACTGTTAGAGATACATATTTTGGTAGTATCCAGGGCTTTGTCTGACAATGCATATTCAAAAGATAGACTGAATGTCCAGAAATGTTAACCTTGTCAGTTAAAATAGTAGTGCATTTTTATAAGCAGTAGGCTATATCCAGTAGCCTGATCCCACAGGAAGGGATCAGGAAAGGAAAAGCTGAGGAGAAAAGTTACGTACTTGCAGGGTACGAAGAATGCAGGATCATGGTGAGTGGACAGATGCCTGACACAGTCCAAAGGAGGCAGGACTGCTATGAAAGGATGGATGCCTGACACAGCTGAAAGAGATGGGAAGAAGTGAAGGGGAGGTCAGGTAAGGGTGAAGAATTCCCCACTAAGTGAAGCAAGAGATAAGAAAGGGGAAGAATAAAGCATAGGAGTGCCACAGATCATGGTGATTGTTAATACTCGTGTGGGGAACACAATAAAATGAAATTTCATGTTTTTCATGACTTATGTGATTAGCTATACTCTTTCTCAGGGATAATTAACTCTATTATTTTCCCAACATCTTAAGGCATGGCAGGTGAGTCCCTGAGAGAGTACTTGGTATTTACCCCCAGCCCGGCCACAAAGTCCTTTCCTCACAGTTTCATCTAACAATTTATGCTGTTCCTTTAGGAATTTTGGAATGCTATTTTACCTCTTCCATCTCTAGTCTCCATTTGGTATAATATAATAATTGGACAAAATACATATTTTAATATATTTGATTTTAAAAATGCTTTGTGACATTTTCCTCCATCAGAACAAAACAACTGTACTTCATCTATTTCATTTGTTAACTTGAAGTACACAACAAATTTATTGAATTTTCTTATCTAAACTATTTCATATATTTGCACATCAAAGAAACCACCTCAAAAGTATGCCTTGCCTATTCCTGGTTGCTGAAGTGGGCAACAAAAGATTGATGGTATTTGATGGGGACTAAAGAATTATTTATCAAATGTCTAATTTAAATATTTCTAATGTTGGTAGTTCTGATACCCTGCTGTTTAAAAGTTATTAAATCTTCTATTCTTTGCAACCAAGATAACAGGAGACCAAGTATGAAGTGAAATGGAATTTTCAGGATGCTAAAGTTTAGTCTGGGATGTAATTTATAAACAAGTAAAGACTGCAAACTTCCTCTAGGCCCCTCATATAAAAATGATGGAAACCCACGGATGACAGTTTAATAGGTTTAGGCAGGATGATAAGGCTATATAATATCAAGATAAATGGTGTTGAAACCTGTGGATAGATTCAGTTACTGACTCTACAGATCAATAATGGCAATCATGAGGTGACTTACTGTTAGAGATACATATTTTGGTAGTATCCAGGGCTTTGTCTGACAATGCATATTCACAAGATAGACTGAGTGTCCAGAATTGTTAACCTTGTCAGGTAAAATAGTAATGCATTTTTATAAGCAGTAGGCTATATCCAATGTACTGCTTTTTTCCCTTAGATTTTTTGCATGACTCTAAATATTATATTAATTCAACTTGTATGGGAGCTTTTCACAGAAACAATGTGAAAATGATTTTAAAAAATCCAAATAGTAAATGAAAACTATTTTGAACATGTTATAGCTGCAAATATCTGCACAGCAGTTCTCTGCAGGCTTAGAAAGAAAATGGTTTCATCACAGTTTAGCATAGGACATATGAATAAAAATACGTAAAAGGACTTTTTCTATAGCTAGGATTTTAGGCTCAGGAATTGATTTAGCCTCCTGACAGCCTGAAATGGTTTGAAAACCTTTAGTGCAGTCCCACTATTCAGTTACAGCAAATTAGAAGAAGTCCATTTTCAAGTTGCTCGAGTCTATAAGACACTTCAATTTTTAATATCAGAAAAGGTCTTTTGAAGGGTATTTGAATCAGAACAGCAATTCTGATAGCAAAATATGGTACCTGATAACTAATTATATTGTTGTGATCTTCTAATATTAAGTCCATCACTAGCCATCATCAGATATGTTTGAGTTGATCCTTATGTAGTATTCCCAAGGCTTATAAAGGTTCAGATGAAATAGTGGCAGGTTCAGTGAAATAGTGGCCCAGTCTAAGTCAGGATAGTTTTGTTATTGACTTTAGTGGGGTCAGCATTTCAGTCTTGGGGCCTGGGACCAGGTTACTGTAAAACCTTAAAGGGGCTTAAGACAAGAGGAGGAATTAACCAGTGGGCATGTCTACACATGTGGTTAATGTGCACAAATATTTTGCTTCTGGGCATGCTGTTTGAGCATGCACCTAGGAACAAAACTCTTCAGAACATATTGCTCTGGAGTTTATTTGTGCACAGAGCATGGAATACAGATGGAGTAGCCTGGGCTGGCAGAGGACCCAAGAGGGTCAGCTTGCCAACGCAGGGCTGCTACAGTGGGGCTCCATGTGCTGTGGAGGGGCTGGCTAAGGCATAGAAGTGCTTCATTATGGACTTAGCCAGCAGGCAGCCCCTGTGCTAAAGCACCCTGTGCCTCAGCCAGCAATGCCGTGTCTACATGTGTGCCCCTGCACATGAAAAAACTCTGCAGCAGGGTGGTACTTATACAAGTACTACCCTCTTGCAGAGTTGATTAGTTTGGTGTGCCCTAATAGGGGCACAGGTGTAGATGCTAAGATGTTTGCATAGTTAATTAGTCAACCATGTGGTAAACATCTTATGTAGCTGTTCCCAATCAGTGTTAAACTGCCATAACTAACCTTTAAAAGATTTTGCCTGCTCAAAAGATTTTTGCCTACTCAGTTCTATGGCATTGTTTGAATGGTCAGGGGAAGTAAAGTGCTTTACTTTAATTTCTCCAGCATCCCAGGATGCACAGCTGCCAGCCACTCTAACCCTTCCTACCCTCCAAAACTGTAGTGGCTCCCCACCTATTCCTCCTTCACACTGAGAGCAACTTCTCTGAGCTTAATTACAGACAGTACCATAGCAAGGAAGTTTGGCACTCAGGGCAAGTCCACAGCAGCAGCCTGCCCTCACCCTGTGCACAGATCCAGGGGGCACATGCCCTCCCATGCTTGCTTGGGGGGTCCACACATGCGCCACCACATGAGCACTTACAGCTACATCTCATGCCCTGCCCCCACCTTGGCTGGGCAGCACTTGCCCCAGTCCCCCTCCTCCCTCACTAGGGGGCCTCAATCAGTCTCCCCCCATTCCCCATCCTTCCTCACCAGAACAGACTCACCAGTCAGATGGTGCTCTCTAAGCTCCTGGGCTGGCTGCGTGCATGCTGCAGCTCTGCACATGCACATGGCATTTATTGTCTACATCAGCCAATTAAAAAAATTAACAAAATAATTAAAATATTTATAACAAAATTTATAACTCGCGACTTGCCTGTTAGTGCCTCTTCACTTTGGTGCCCAAGGCGATCACCCCACTTGCCCCCCAGCCCCTCTCCACCTTGCTATGGTACTGATTACAGAGAAACCATTGCAGAGAAGGATGCTTCCTGCAGCTACCTGATCGTGTTGTGGAAAACTCCATTTTAGCTCTAGCTTCAGCTTGAAATCCCAGTTCACTAAGACACATGCAAGACTTAGTCCTTTCATTCTTTAAAATCTTTTAAAATAGATTTCATAGACATTCAGGCTGGAAGGGACCCCAGAGGATCATTGAGTCCAGCCCCCTGCCCCAGAGGCAGGAAGTCAGCATGGATAATAGGATCCCAGCGAGATAAGCATCCAAACATGTCTTGAAGGCATTCAAAGTGGGTCCTTGAACTGCCTCCATACAGCAGTCTACTCCAAACCTTGGGGGCTCAGACAGTATTCAGAGTTCCATAGTTTCGTAGTTGCTAGGGCTAGAAGGGACCTGAGAAGATCATCTAGCCTGACCCCCTGCCACAGGCAGGAATGAATGCTGGGTTCACGAGACCCCAGTCAGGTGATTAACTAACCTCTTTTTGAATTTACCAAAGGTAGGAGTAAGGACCACTTCCCAAGGAAGTTGGTTCCAGATTTTGGCCACCCTAACTGTAAAATATTGCCTCCTGATCTCCAACCTAAACCTATTCTCCATCAGCTTATTACCATTGTTCCTTGTCACCCCAGGTGGTGCTGGGGTGAATAGGGCTCTTCCTATTTGCTGATGATCACCCCTGATGAGTTTGTAGGCAGCCACCAGGTCCTCCCTCAGACTCCTCTTGCCGATGCTGAACAGGTTCAGTTCCCTCAGTCTCTCCTCATAGGGCCTGTTCTGCTGCCCTCTCACCAAATGTGTGGCTCTCCTGAACTCTCTCCAGCCTGGCCACATCCTTTTTAAAGTGCAGCACCCAGTACTGGATGCAATACTCCAATTGTGGCCTGACCAATGTCGCATAGGGGGGAGTATCACCTCTCTGGACTGGCTTGAGATGCATCTTTTGATGCATGACAAGGTATGGCTGGCTGTCATCTGACATGAGCTGCTTATGTTTATCTTGGAGTCAATAATGATTCCAAGATCCCTTTCTGCCTCTGTGCTTTCAAGGAGGGAACTCCGCAGCCTGTATGTATGCTGTGGATTCCTTCTCTCAAGGTGAAGCACCCTGCATTTATCTATGTTGAACCCCATCCTATTCTCATCTGCCCACTTTTGTAGTCTATCTAAATCTAGTTGTAGCCTCTCTCTCCCTTCAAGTGTGCCCACCTTGCCCCACATCTTAGTATCATCAGCAAACTTGGAAAATGTGCTTTCAACCCCCTCATCCAAGTCTCTGATGAAGATGTGAAACAGTGTGGGCTTGGGGACCCTACTGCTCACATCTCACCAGGATGAGTACAACCCATCCACCACTACTCTCTGGGTGTGCCCCATCAGCCAGTCTTTTACCTATCCAACAGTGTAGGCATCAATGGCACAGTCACTTAATTTATTAATGAGAATGGGGTCAGAGACAGTGTCAAAGGCCTTCTTAAAGTCTAGAAAGACTACGTCCATAGTGACACCATCATCCAAGGATTTAGTTACCTGGTCATAAAAGGAAATCAGGTTAGTCAGGCAGGACCTGCTTTTGATGAACCCATGCTGATTGCCCCTGAGCATGATATCCCCTGCTGGCCCCCCACAGATGTACTCCTTGATGATTTTCTCCAAGATCTTCCTGAGGACCAGGGTGAGGCTTATAGGGCTATAGTTACTTGGGTCCTCCTTCTTCCCTTTCTTAAAAATGAGGACCACATTAGCTAGTTTCCAATCCTCTGGCACCTGGCTAGATGACCATGAATGCTCATACAGCCAGGCCAAGGGCTGTTTTTCAAGGGGAAAGGAGTTCTTCCTTATGTCCAGGCTGAATCAGTCACAGTGAAGTGTGTGACCATTTGATCTTTTCATCTGTTGGGGTGCTCTGGTGAACAGACATTCCCCCAGATCCTGATGAGCACCCCTGATAAATTTATAGGTGGCCACCACATTACCCCTGAGCCTGTGCTTTTCCAGGGTGAAGAGTCCCATGTCTCTCAGCCTCTTATCATAAGGTCTGTTTTCCTGACCTCTGATCATGCATGTGACTTTCCTCTGCACTCTTTCAAACTTCTCCACATCCTTTTTGAATTGTGGAACCCAAAACTGGATGCAGTACTCCAGCTACAACCTCATCAAGGCAGAGTACAAGGGGAGAATGACATCTTGAGATTTTCTTGAGAAGGACCTATGTATGCAAGCCAACATTTTGCTCACTTTACTAGCTGCAGCATCACACTGAAGTCTCATGTTCATCTTGTGGTCAATCATGACCCTTAAATCTCTTGCATCTGTAGTCCTAACCAGTGTAGCACTGCCGAGCCTATAGCTTGCTGCAGGTTTTTCCTCCCGAGGTGGAGAACCTTGCATTTATCAGTGTTGAACACCATCAGGTTCTCATCCAACCATTTCATGAGCCTATCAAGATCTGCCTGGATCACCCTCCTGTCCTCAGGTGTGGATGCTTTACCCCAGAGTATGGTGTCATTGGCAAACTTGGCCAGTCCACTTCTGACACCAATGTCCACATCATTGGTGAAGATGTTAAACAGTATAGAGCCTAGGACAGAGCCTTGAGGGACCCACTGGTGACCACACACCAAGATGATTGGCTTCTATTAACCACCACCCTCTGGGTCCTACCACGTAGCCAGTTCCCCAGCCAGCAGACTGTGGTGAAGTCTAAGCCTCAGTTAGCCAGTTTTGCCAAGAGGTGATCATGGGATACCAGATTGAAGACTTTTTTAAAATCAAGATATACGACATCAATCTCTTTCCCCCTTGTCCAGGTGATAGGTCACCTGGTCATAAAAGGAAATAAGATTGGTCAAGCAAGACCTACCCACAACAAGCCCATGCAGGGTATCCCTCAGAATATTGCTGCCAGCTAATCTGTTAAAGATGGCTTCTTTGATGATCCTTTTCAATACCTTCCCCAGGACAGAGGTCAGGCTGCTGGGCCTATAGTTTGCCAGATCTACTTTCCTCCCTTTCTTGAAGATAGGCACAACATTGGCCTTCTTCCAATCTTTGGGCACTTCACCAGAGCACCAGGAGTTCTCGATGATCCATGCCAGGGGATGAGCTATGATGCTTGCCAGCTCCGTGAGTACCTTTCACCTCTTTCTTTTTATTGTGGCTTCCTCCTTCCATCCCCAGCACCATTCCCACCTCTTTTTTTCAAATAGTTTTTAATGCTTTCTCCCCTCCCACCCTCTTCTCTGGCTGGGCTTCTCCTGGAAGTGGAGGGTTCTCACATTTACAGATAACTTGTACCCAAAGCCCTGATGTATTTCTTAAAACCTAAGTTCCAGTTGGACAAAAACTTGAGAAAATTAACCCTAATTATTCAACAAGGAGAAGACGTACAACAAGAACCCAACCTTTATTATTATTTCTAAGCATCACATGATTATGAAGCCAAAATTGTGATCCTGGGGGACTAGCCTTGTGATTTTTGAATGTTTGATCTTTGCAATCTTATAATTCTGTAACTTAGTATTTTTTTATCCCTATATAGGCAAAAGGTAGATGATTAGTGGAATGATGTTTCCTGTGTAAAGCCATAGGCACTGGAGTATGCTTCTTTGACAACAAGAGCCCTCTTTGTTTATTTTTTAAACCTGTGAGCACTAGAAAACTCATAGTGTTTTATTGTTTCCTCACCCTTCATGTTTGAACAGGAGACTGCCTGCTGGGTAGTGCATGCAAAGGGATTATTACTGCTAATAATTATTGTAAATATAGCAATTTTATCAACACCTATTTGAATTTTTAACAATTGTTTAGAATTCTACTCATTAATTTCTTAAAGAAGTACCTAGAGATTGGGAGGGAGTGGGGGAGTTAGGGTGGCCATCACAGAGGACATTCTAGTTTTCTGCTACTCTGTCCTCTATTGATACAAAACGTGATTTCTGAAGAAAAAAATAGAGGACATAAAGGCATCTGGTTTCTTATCAATAGAGGACACCTGGACTTGTCTCTATGATGGCCACCCTAGGGGGAGTGGTTCCTGAATATTTTTGAGGACCTGAGCCATCATACAAAGGATTAAATTAACTATCCTTATACTGTGGAAAAAATGCATGCTGCACATCTGTAAGCCAAAGTCTTAGCCAAAGCTATTTTTAAGCAGCGTTATATGACTAAGCTAGCAAAGGATTTTTTTAATCTTCTCTGCTATTTTTTGTGGTGAAACATAGCAACAGTTTATGCTAGATCTGCATATGAGGAAAAGGGTTAAAAATTGAAGACAGCCTCGGGGAATTCAGATTCATCTGAAATTCTGAGGACAAGGAGCCTTAGGAAAAGCACCCCACAGTGCTGGATCACCAGAGGCCAGCCAACTAAAGGAGCCATTGGTCAATCAGGGGGAACATTTAAGTAACTATGATTTTGAATATTAATAGAGCAATCATGGAATCTAGATACATTCTCTGCCTTAATTGACAGGTTGAATACTTGTCTCCATGTAAAGTGATAGGGTTGAACTTAGCCTACTAAACTGTGAAACATCTTAGAAATAGTAATTACTTAAGTAATCTAAGACTGCCCTGGGGTGCAAAAGTCCAACGTAGGAGAGGGAAAATTGTGCACTGAACCTTAATTTTTAGTAGTTCCCAAATTTTGAGTGCTAAAGACTTTAGTCTAACCCTTTGCTTAATGCAACATTTGTTGTTGTGTTTTTGTAAAGACTAGTTTACTAGCTTGTCTGTTTTGATTTAGACTTCAATATCTCTTGTTGCATTAGGGGAGAAAAGATATTTTATGTTTGTCTTCAGATGTAGTAATAATAATAAAAAACCCTTCCACTGTAAATATTCACATTTTAATAAGTTCAAAAGGATGCTATTGAACAAACATCTTTGATCTTCTGACAAAAGATTTTGATGGGTAGGCATAAAAGAGGCTAGAGCAGAGTCCAAAAGATGAAGAGGATTAAATATACAATCTTCAATATTGCCACTCAATGTATTAGATGTTAAGAAATTAGTCCTTGTATTGAAACTATGTAAAAGAAAATAAAAGGTAAATTCTTTATGTTGGGCTGCAAGACTCACTATAGATCAATTAACCTCAATTTTGGAAGAAAGTGATGGATTATTTTAGCTAGCTTGTAAGTTTCTCTTAAGACAAAAATGGATTTATCTAGTATAGAATTAAGAACTGAACTTAAATCTCTTTCAAAAATACAAGATCCTGGGAAGTCTGCCAGGGTTAGACATATTTCTTGAAAGAAACTGGATAAGTTAAAATGTGAAGTGCAGAAATCAAATGAAATGGCTTATGTGAGATAATATGTACTTTTATAAAAAGACTAGTGCATATGTAATCTGTATTCCATCTAGTCTATTTGAAATTAAGCATTTTGCTAATCAGTGCTAGTGCTTTCACAAGTGAAATTTTTACTGACTCTCAAGAGTTCATTCTTCTGAACTTGTCTAGTACTATAGAGCCTCAAAGTGATAATGTATAGAAAGCATGGCATTCCATAGTCTTCTTCAGGGAAGCAATTTCTAATGATTGTTGTTAAAAATAAAACTTCTTAAATTTGGATTTTACTATATAGGAATGAAAGACCAAAATTTTAAAGATGAACATCAATGAGATTTTTCAGAGTTGCCCGAGTACATTATTAACAATAAAACTTGTAGAATTAAAATGTATAGTATATCAGTTTCCCTTTGGACCTAGCCATCTGCACATGCCTTGCAAGTGAAGTGGTCAGTTGGGGTCAGATGACTCTTTACTTCCTTCCTGTGGAACAGGAACAAGAGGTATCTGGGCAACAGGACTCAATTGTTAGCCAGACTGCTTTGCCAGAACGTCTTGTGTCTCCACTGGCATTCTGCCTGATCCCTCAGCTACACAACCTGGCTAACCTTCAGAGTCCATGCTGTCCTCACCCTTTGGCATCCTGACCTATCTTCCTATTCCCAGCTTGATCTCTTGGCTACCCAGCCCACCTTGCCTTCTTTCACTGTGGTCTGTCTGATCTGCCAGTTCCCTGACTCAGTTCCTCAGACTAACTTCCTGGCTTCTGGCTTCCTGGTTTCCTAAAATTAATATTCTGTGTACTCCTTCTGACCCCAGTTGCTCCCTCAGACACCCATAACACAGCATGACAGATGTAAGTATAGAAATCTAATAAATAAATAACTATCAGTGGAAGAGAAAGTCTTAGTCCCTATGCTAAGTACTTTCTTTATTTTGTATTGGAGAGTCCCAGGTCACACTTGATTGTTTCTGTGAAGTCAGTGAAATATGTGGATTTGCTGTTAACTTCAAGAAAACTCCAAACCAACTGGCTTCCCCCTCACTCATTAGAGGGCAATCCTTTGCAAATGTTGAGAATTTCCCCTACCTTGGTAGCTACCTTTCTAAAAAATTAAACAGACAGTGATATTCACCAGATAAAAACTGCTAGTGCTGCCTTTGGACATCTCCAAAACCATGTCAAGACTTAAATCAACTTCTCATATTCCAGGCTGTTGAATGGGTGTGAAACTTGGGCAATTTAGTAAAAACACTTTCAAAGCTTTGGAATGTTACCATTAGTAATGTTTTCAGAAAATCATCTATATCAATTTACAAACTAGTCAGAGGGGACCAGCAGGCACTGGGGGAGTCCTTGTTTCCCTAAGCACTACCAGGAGTGATTAGAAATAACAGTCAGAAGCTGGCAGAGGGTAGATTTAGGCTAGATATCAGGAGGTGCTACTTCACGATCAGGGC
>NW_017728906.1:28494262-28495596 GCF_001723895.1 Crocodylus porosus
AAAAAGCGTACCCAGGATTGAGAGAAGACTATCTGGCCTATAGTTCCCCAGGTCCTCCTTCCTCCCTTTTTTGAAGAAGGGGACCACATTGGCCCTCTTCCAGTCCTCCGGTACCTCACCAGAGCACCATGAGTGCTTGTAAAGCCATGCCAGGGATCCCACAATGACCCCAGCTAATTCCCTCAGCACTCTAGGGTGGAGATCATCCAGGCCAGCTAATTTAAATGCATCCAGTTCCTCCAGAAGTTCCCTGACTAGATCCTCACTGACCCTTGGCCTAGCTGTGCCTCCCCTGGGGCCTCAGGGGGTCCTGGTGGGGGTTCTCATCTGGTCCCTGCTCAGGAAAATGGAGGCAAAGAAGTTGTTAAATAGGTTAGCTTTGTCTTCTGGTGTGACAACCAGATTTCCTAGCGTGTTTAAGTAGTAATAAATATTTTCTTGCTCAAATTAGGGGTAAGAGTCAGATTTGGTTATAGCTATTCATTGTATTTGGAGACTCCTGTTTTGAAAGCTGGTCCCCATGGATGTATATCTATGAATCAGTGTGATTCAGCAGGTTCATTCATCCACTCACATGCTTTGTAGGGAAAGGGCTATCATAATGTAAATTAACACATTCAACACAATGTATGTTTTTTGAAGTACATTAAGGTTCTGAACCTGTCTCTTTCTTTCTATAGGAGGGCTTGCATATAGCATTTAGACCTAATTGAGGCAAGCATCTCTATTCTGGGAACCATTTAAACATTGTTTCTATTCCACTTGATGCCAGTCACCCATGTGTTTTGTGGGAGAGGCATGCAGCTTCTAGGTTTTGCACTCCCCCAGCATCCAGAGATAAGGTAACCATAATGTGATTGGTGAGCAATATGCTGAAGTGATATGCTAGGTAATTCTTCCGTCTGTCAGAGATAGTCATAACTTGGCTTTTGAAGAATGCTGATAAAAAATCTTGACAAGGCCTTGATTCAGATGCATTTCATTAATACAAACATATATCATTCACAGCATATGAAGAGAGTATATTTTTTCATTATGACAGAATTTTAAAAAATGGCTCAAATAGTATAGCTGAATGTGTCCACACTAATGCACACTTGGACTAAGATCAAGCAGGGAAAAAATCTGCTCAAAAAGCAAGTTTGAGCAATTAAAAATGTGAGCTAGGGAAGCAAATTAAAATGGAAATTGAAACTCAACCTTATATATAATGTTTGTTGCTATCACTATCTTATAAATGACAAGACAGACAAGAAACTAACTAAAATAAACAGATATGACCACTAGTCTTGAAGACACAGAATCATAGATTTCATAGATTTCATAGACATCAG
>NW_017728906.1:28497956-28502858 GCF_001723895.1 Crocodylus porosus
GTGAGTTGTCAGTTGCCCCATCTGGTTTAGCAGGGGTCCAACGTTACCCTTGCTTTTCCTCCGGCTCCCCACATATCTGAAAAAGGCCTTTTTGTTGTCCTTAATGCTTGAAGCTAGTTGGAGTTCAGTTGCAGCCTTGGCTTTCCTGGTAAGAGTAAAATCAGTTCTCTATGTTCTTATACCGTCCCCTTCTGCTTTCACCATCAGTTTTTGAAAAGCAAGTTCAGAATTGCCTAATTAAAAACTAAGTGCTCTGTAGGCAATTGCTCTCCAATGGGCTATATAGATTTAATTCAGTGACTTGTAAGTGAAAAATTATATAATGTTACCAATTATTTGAATATTTTTTTCAGTTCTCAGGTAAGTGGTGTTTTTTTCCCCAAAGTTCTGTTCAAATAATTAGATAGGAGACATTTAAATTTCCAATGCATCTATATGTGCTATTAAGGCAACAGAATAAACCCTGGCACATTTTGTGCTGGAGTTAACTGCTCCTGGTGCAGCACCTACACATGTGCCTGGGACAGCAGCATTTTAAGTCAGGGTTGAGCAGCCCCAGGTTGGCAGCAGGCTTGGGAGGTCAGCCTCGGGGTCTGGGTGGGGCTGTCTGAGATATGAGTGCACCCAAAAAGCAGAGCTGTGTAGTTAGGTGGTAGTCAGGAATCTGATCTCCTGCTGAATGGGTTGACTGGGCACAATTTACTTGTGGATCAGCATTTATGTGTGCATTTCACCACAGTTAAATCTCCTGTAAGATAATACTTTCCCCAAAGATGGTACTATTTTACAGCAGAGTTAATTAATTTACTGCACACTAATACTGGCACTCATGTAGGCTCTGTGTATAGCTACACGTGCATTTATGCTGGCTTAACTATACTGTGCAGTAAGTTACTGTGCAATAAATAGAAATAGGCTGGTGTCTATTAGTGCAGGCATTAAAGCATCTTAACGCTGTGTGTGGACTGACTTGGGACTACAGCTGGTCCTAAATCAGTCCACAAACATAGTGTTACTGCGTAGTAAGGCATCAACACCTGCATTACTGTCCAGTAACTAACTGGGTGTAAATTTGATACCTGCATGTTGCAGGTATCAAAGTTACATTCAAGTAGGCATAAGTCACCACATTTACTGCATGGTAAGGGAGTGCACATGTAGATGTGTTCCCACACTGTGAAGTAATTTGTTACTGCTTAGTAAATGTGCATGTGTAGATGCACCCAGTGATGCTTTATTGTGGAGCTAATTAGCCAACTCTGCAGTAAAGTGGACATGTAGATGTACCCAGTATAAATAGCACAAACCTAAGGAGGAAAAAATGATTACTATAGTCCTTTCACAGCTAACTTCTTTGAATATCATCTCAGTCTGTAAGAAAATGTTTTTGTAGGGTTTTTTTTAGCATTCACAATTTTCCCCCTTTTGATTTATATGCAGTCTCTGCCACTTAATCATTTTATCATGCAAAAAGAAGTTCCTTGATATCTTCCCAGTACCTCTCTCTGATTATTTAACAGACCCAGAAGGCAAACAAAATAGGTTATGAGTCTCTTTCTAGCCTCTTTCTTTCCCACAATTAAGCACCTAACTCCAAGGGTAATAAACAAAGATGATTTGTTTACACTGGTATACACAACACATTAGATGAGAAGATTAAGAAAGAAAACAACAACAGATTCACAATAATTTATTTGGTGAGCATACCTAACTAGATACTGTAGAGGTATTTTAGAATTTCTAACTTAAAACAGGGACTTAGCCCTTCGATTTTATATTGTATCATCCCTTACCTGCTGGACAGAATCAGTAAACATAACTTTTAATGTTAAATAAGAATTAAAGTTTAGTCTAAAGTTACTTTTTCACAAGTAATTTTCCTGTATTTATTGACTTTTGTTTTGTATATCTTTGTCTAACAAAAAGCTTGTTACTAATTGTCCAATCAAGCACATATGCAGGCTGTTGCACTGTATAGGGACCCCAGACTTGCTGCCAACATTGGAGATGGAACTGGTAAGACATTTCATCTCCACAGGTTTCTATCAAGGGATAAGCTCCTGGAAGCCAATGTTAGTAACTCCTTCTTTTTCCTGTGGGGAAGGAATGGAGGCTCTATCAGAGGTAGAAACTTGATTTCAAGCTTAAGAATGCTCCTTCCATCCATTACTAGTTCAGCTCCAGTTATTGATGGGGAGGTTTGGACCTCTGTAAATTGTATAGCCAGGTACCAGCTCCCCAGTCCATTCAGGCACAATTCATATCCTTTTACTTCATGGGTTTTCATTTCATTTGTCAGCAATAAAGTAGTAGAGAAGGACTGTTTCAGTGAAAATGAACTCTCTTCAGTCCAGCAGAGGAAGTGGAAAGGGTGTGTTTCCTCTTTGTACAGTAACTAGACAGCTGCATTCCTGCCTGCCACCCCTTGTTTTAATCCGTGTTCAATATTTCTGACTTCCTGAAGTTCTAAGCCTCTGTAGGCTCAATGCTATAGGGCAACATCATCACTTCAATACTACCACAGCATATGGACTTTTATGGCTACATTGATGGCCTGACGTAAAAGCACTGTCACTGAGTCATCAAAACAATTTTTGAATGGAAAAACTCCCTTTGAAATAGTTATAATCAGTTTGATGCTAACAGGGTAAATCTACTTGTGCACTTTAATGCAGAGTTGACCAATTAGCTCCTCAGTAAAGCACCACCATCTACATGTAAACCACATTAGGGCACAGTAAATTAAATAATTCTGCAAAGTCATTTATTGTGCATAAATATGTGTGAACAGTGGCTGGGACTGTAGTAGTTTGAGCCAGTGAAGAGCAGCTCTGGGCTGGCAGCAGTCTCAGGTGGTCAGCCATATGGGTCTGGAGCTTTGGCACTCTCATGCCCCAGCCAGCCCCTCCACTCCCTGATGCTGCCACCTGGAGCCCAGGGCTGAGCCCCTGAGCCTGCTGACAGCCAGGTTGCTGCTCCACTCCATCTCAAACTGCTGCGGTCTGGAGTTTATCGTGTTGCCTTAATGGCACATGAAGATGCACCCACAGGCCACGTCCAGATGGGCACAGCCATTTGTTTCCCTGGGGACAAATAACAGCAGCCCACCTTGTGCCACTGCTACTTGTCCCTGGAGAATGCCCATGCCATGTGCTCTCTGGCATGTGGCAGGTAACCTTGGGTGAGGTAGGGGAGATTGAGGCCAGCAACTGTGCTGGCCCCAGCAGCCTTATCTGAGGTACTGGAGGCCTTCCAGAGCTGCAGCCATGATCCTCTTGGAGGTGGGAGTCTGGCCAGCAGCTGGAACATGCCTTCAGCCAACCAGGCTCTGCTTTTAGGTGTCACATGCTGCCAACATGTGTGCTGCCTCACTTTTTAATTTTTTTTTTTTGGCAGGTTTTTTTTACCCCAGGATCTCCTAGGATGAACTCCCCGCTCCCTCCCCCCCAGCCATGCTGCAAGGTAGCAGTGAGGGGAATGCCTACATCACCACATACCACATGTCTGCACTTGTCTGGTCATGGCCACAGTGAGTTTTTTATGCAATATTTAAATGATTATTTCAGGGGATACCTAAGAAAAGGAAAACCTGTCCTGGCCTGACTGTCCTGGGAAAATTTTGGCTTCTAAATTCAAACTTGACTTGAAGTAACAAAATTTTGCTGCAAAGCTACTAGAGGGTGATTTATCAGGATGCTTTTGTAAAAGAAAGCATCATAAGAAAAAGTAACTAGAATATAATATGGACTAATAGAATTTTAACAGAAATGAAAGAGTATAGCTCAGGGGCTCTTTCTAAGTACAAAATTCCTCATTTACGATTTATAGCAATCCTAGGAGAATTTTGATGAATTGGTTCCCTAATTTTATGGCCACTCTTCATCAGAAGATACCAATTAATTCCTTTAGGGATATATTTAGTTAGAAATTACATTTTCCTTTGAATGCACATTTACTCCATGAAGGTTAATAAATTACCTGGGGCCAGGAAAAAGTTATACAATCACAAGTTATCCATTTTCATCTTTCAGAAATAATCATAGCAGTGAAAACAATAATTTAATTCACTTTAAATACCTTGGCCAATATCTGTCACAGAAAATAATTATAACATTTGTTTTTAGACTATTGTTTTTGTTTTCTGCTATTTATTAATCTGGAAACTAAAAGCCAGATGTAAATAAAACCAACTCCTGCTAACTGCTGTTAATGTTTCTTGTTGTTCCATGGGGCATACAGTAACATTTTGCTGATGGTTACACTGTATTGGCCTGAAGGGATTATCATCATACTTTATAATTTAATGCTGTAGAACTTATTAGAACTTGCAGACTTCAACAAAATTGAGTAAGATGCTGTGGTGGTAGCTCTCCCAAAATACAATTTGTCCCCCATAAACAAAAATCTGTACAGCAATGAAAATCTGTTTTTTCTTTCTTTTTCAGCCATGAAGATGTTGGTCTTCAAGACTGCAATAGCAGTAATGCAGGCCATGCCAGGCCATGCAGTCTTCTATCAGAGGTTGAAGTGGCAAAATTCTCATTGATTTCTATGGAAGCTGGATTTCCCACTAGAAAGATATATATTTAAAGGATACATGTAGACATTACACTTAAACTAATCTAACTGGAGTTAATTCAATCTAAGTGCTAAACTGTACATACCTTCAGGGAGTTTATATCGGGGAAAAAATAGACGTCCCAATCTACTTTAGAGGTACACCATGTAGGTTGGGCTAATCCTTGCCCAAGCTAACCAAATGTGTGTACACATTTGAAATGCAGCCATAGGGATGGGAAAACCTAAATGCTCACCTGAGCTCTGAGGTGTGCTTTTCTTATCAGCTCCTCTCACCCTTACCAGATTATTTTTAGCTCCCCACCCCCAGCACAGATGGACAAC
>NW_017728906.1:28502958-28509593 GCF_001723895.1 Crocodylus porosus
ACCTTACCAGCCTCTGCCCCACCTTTGGACCTGCTAGTCCTGCTGATCCCATCCACTCCTCCCCCTATCCTAATTTATTTAAATAGCATTCCCAGTAAAGTAAGCTGCATGTTCATAGGTTGGGTCCCAGGAATGTCTTTATTTGCCCATAATCTTTTAAAATCATTGCATAATGCTAGCACTTACCCTTAGATTTTATTATCATATAAGAATGAATAACTTATTTTATTTTTAACTTCAGTTCATTTTACCTACCTGGGAACCATTTTTGGTTCATTGTACTTGTTACTTATCCCACTGGCTTTTCTTTCTTATTTCTACCTTTCAGCATAATTTGATGCTCCCTCCCAAATAAGTCAAATTTTGACTCATCTGTTTTCTGTCACTTCTCCACATCTCATGATCATGAGATCTATTATTTGTACTGCACATAGACAATTAGACAATGTTAATGAAGCATCTCTGGAAGTAATTAAATATGGAAACAAATTTACCCAGTTTGTGTACAAGGAGGTAGGGCTGTTTCTTTTGGTGAGCAAATTATGATTACTGTATGTTGTTTTTATTTCAACTAGCCTTGTAAAGCCAGCACAGCTCAAATAAAATGAAATACATTTCATCCTAAATCATACATGACTAGGAGAATTCTTAACAAAGTTCCTTTTATTGAAACAATTTCTGTCCTCCGTTACGTGCATTCCAGCTCAGTGGAGAGAAGGGAATTAGGCATGAGGAAATGAATCTTAGCATTGATTTTTTTTCCCGTTACGATGATTTTGTACTTTCTGTTAAAACAAAGGAGACTTCACTCCAGATTAAATGGCATCCTGGAGTTTCTGATGGCATAATTGGCCTAAAATTTCCCAGATACCATTGATCATACGTAAATATGGAAGAACATTTGCAGAAAGCAAATTTTATATATATATTTTTTAAAAAGTCATTTTTGACAGAAAGCTGACTCTAAGTTTTATATCCACCAAATAAGGGAACAGAAATATATCAGGAGAGTTAGTAACCAGGCACACAGCTCCAATTTTGAACACTGAATCCTTTCAGTCAATGGAACTACAGATGAGGAATTATTTGAGCAATATTTAAAAATTAATTTGAAACAAAGCATTACATGATTGCTAAAAATTCACAAAGAAGGGTAAAAGTCAATGGCATTCTTAGGATAAATTATGAACTATAAGTTCAGCATATTTTTGGGTAATCAATAGGACACATGTAGGCAGGTACTTCGACTCCAACTGTAGATTTTGTACCTGTGTTTATATAAGGCATTTTAACTAAAATACACAATTATTATCCTGGTCATATATTATCATTCTTTCAGCTATTTTAGAATGCTCCAGCTATTGCAAGTGGAAATGAAACAATAAATTTGTGTGAAAAATGGTAGATCATGTTCTTTCATTCCTTCATGAAACAATGAGGTCATTCAACTCTGGACAAAATACTAGAAGTATTTAGATTAGTTAAGTACCATTCAAAATCCATCCAAAAAGCTTGCATATTCTGGCACTTCATAAAGACATTATAGTGTTAATTTGACAATCTGAAAACATGTTTTGCCTGTATGGAATTGTATTCTAATTTATTATTAAAAATGGGTAATATCACTTTTTAAATATACATAAACATTAAGACTGTGTGAAGCTTTGGCTGCTGATTCGATTTGGAGGAGATTTGGCCCAATTCAGCAGCCAAATCTCCAAATCTGAATCAAATCGGGAGACTAATTCAAAAGGTCCAAATCAATTTGAAGACTCTGAATTGATTTGGAAAAGATTCAGAGATTCCGGTAATCCTTGCTCGCTGCCAGAGGAAGCTGGACCCAGGCTCTGTGCCAGTAAATTGGGGGTGGGGGAGGGTTAGAGGAGGGTGGAGGGGAACAGGGGGGATCCCTCACAAGGTCCCATCCCCTGCCTGCTCCTCCAGCCCCCCTGAAGCACTACCTGAGTGCCCTCTGACCCCTGCCTGCTCTTCCAGCCCCATCAGTGGCTGCCCCACATTGCTCCAGCATCTCAGCACTTTATAAAAAATAATTTTAAAAAATCCCTGCACTCACCAGCGGCTGTCATTGGGGCCTCTGGGGACTCATGGCAGAGTCCCCCCCCATGCAGTGGGGAGCATCAGGGATTGCCCGCCCCCCACCAGGCAGGAGCCACTGAGTGTGGGGCTTTATTATTACTCTTTTTTTTTTATGTAAATGCCAGGACTCTGGGGCTGGGTGGGGCAGCCATTGATGGGACTGGGAGACTGGGTGGGGGATGGGGCCTGTTCAGTTCAGAGATTCAACTCATTTGGTGGCATCTGAATCTCCAAATCAGATTCAGCCAAATCAATTTGAGACAGTGATTTGAATCACCGCATCGAATCTCTGTCCCCCATATTGGCCAAATTCGAAGTGAATAGTAGTTGCTTCACATAAGCCTAAGAAACAAGTGTAATGTAAGAAATATCCATATTTATGGCTGGAGGTGGGGGTGTGTGTCTGCACTCATGAATGCATGTAACACTTACCTCATTACGTGAAGTCAGCTTCAAATCCCACTCTTCGGGAACTTTTACATCTGAAATCACAGCCCAGTTACTATTCCAGCTCCCACTGTTTGAAGGCAGGTTGGATATGATGTGGTTGATGATTGGAGTTGATAACTTTGTTCATATGTTGAAGCAGTGCCTGGAGGTCAATTCAGGATTAACAATCTTTTCAGCCAGGTGTAATATGAATACATATGTGGTCCTATTCATTTATTAAGGCAACAGGTTTACAAAAGATGAGGGAAAAGGGGAGCACTTATATGTAGGTGTTCCCTTATATATATATATCTAGGGATGTGTGTGTATACAGGTGTAGCAATATTTTAATATGTTTATACATTGCTTATTTAAAGTAGAACCCACAATGTAGCTGCCTTGCTATGCCCCTGGCCTTGACACTACTCTAAACTTACTTTGGTGCTCAAACCTGACTTTGATTGTGGTTCTGTAATCTTGGCTTGTAACCTCCAGCACTGAACTCCTGTCTTGGACCTTTCCACCTGCATCTGCTTGCTCCTTGTCCTGCCTCATACCTGTTCCTACTTGCACATGCTGTAGGATCATCCCTTTCTCTGTCTACTGCTCCTGTTTCTTGCCTTCTTTTTATTTATTTCCATTCCAGATGGCTCCTCCTCCTGGCTTGGACCTCCCAGCTTGACAAACAGATTGACCTGAACATGACTGCACCTCAACTATCAGCTTAATTTCCACATCTTAATCTGATACCTGGCTTTGGTTCAGCTTCCACTTCTGTAGTCCCCTGATGTAGCACAATACACTTGGACTGCCTATGCCCGTGTCCACCCTCATGGGTTCGCTGTGTTCCATAGGTGCACTCTCCTTTCTTGGGAATTTTTGTTCTCTTCATATGCAAGGGCAGGAGTTATATAAGCTACCTCATTTACTTCTCCCAGTTGAAAAAATAGGCTTGTTGCCCAGATTTGTGCAAGAAAATGCTTGATTAATCACTATTTATTGAAAAAGTATGTCAATATTTTATTAATAAAAAGTAACCTAATGGTTATATTTTAAAAGAGCTAAGGGAAAGGCAGTTTGTTTCAACAAAAAACTAACATCAGAGACCTCCATACAGCATTAAATACCTTTGAAAATTTGCATCAGTTTAGTCTTTAATTAGTAATGGGAGTCTTTTCGGTTATTTGATTGTGTTAGTAATCAGTTAAAGACAGTTCAATCTATTTACTACTGTATTAATCGCATGTTAATGAGGTTAACATAATGCATAACCCAGCATTTCATTATATTATATTTATTTGAATATCCAACTTGAGTACATCATATTTAATTGAAACAATAATTGAGAAAAGGTCATAGGTTAGAAATGAATGTGGAAATGGAGATTCAACAACATTACATGTACAATTTGTGTTTTCCAAGTACAGAGAAAAGACAAACAATCTCTCCTTGAGTGGTTTTACCTTTCATGTTAAGCGTAAGAAACACCAAACATCAGTGTATTTTTCTCTTCACGCACAAAACACACAAATCTTCTTTTAAAATCTGAATCCTGGATTATAATTTACTAAAGTGCATCAGAAGTCAGTATTTACTAAGACTCTAACCCAAATGCTAATTTTAGGAAGAATTAAAACCTGCCTTGATAAAGCACTTTTTATGGATTCTGTGTTATGAGGATGATGGCATTTAAAAAAGATACCTTTAAAATTTCAACACAGTATGGTCATTTAATGTGTCTAAGGTGGTGTTTGTAAAATGTTAAAACCTATTTTTCTGCCACTATATAGTAACTTTGGACGTTGGGTAGATAACTGCCTCTCTCAGGAAGTGCCATCATTTTGAACTCTGGGTATATAGCTATGCATATTTACCTATATAACTCTAACCCTTCTGCTGTGCACTGGTTGGCAGCCAAAAGGGCAAGGTTCAAATTTCATGGTACCTCATAAAGTATACCAGTGGCTCAAGGCCCTCCTGAGAAATCTGGAAATGCCACATTTGCTGAGGCATCCTGTATAAATAAA
Organism: Crocodylus porosus; assembly: GCF_001723895.1. NCBI lineage: Eukaryota > Metazoa > Chordata > Crocodylia > Crocodylidae > Crocodylus > Crocodylus porosus. The sequence goes on from NW_017728906.1 coordinate 28,507,512, forward strand.
CCCCTCTCCTCACAAGCAGTGTAAACACAAAAATCCACATTTATAACAGAAAATAAAAACAAAAAACCCCAAAAGAAAATACTAAATATAATATTAAAACACTATTAACTACAAAGCAGAGTCTATCAGTGGCACCCTCTTGGGGAGGCTTACCTCATGCATAGATAGTCTGAGACTTAGGGATCCCCAAAGGATATCTCTGGGGGCCTTCACTCCTATACTTGCCATTCAATAATAGGCTGGAAGTGGAGGCCCACCCGAGAGAGTCCTATGAGTTGCTCCTTGGGTTCACAGCACCACGTGGAGCTGCTTGAGAGTATGGGTCCTCCTGCATCGCAAGGGGCCCTATTGCTTCTGGAGAAGCGGTAGAACACTGACCTCCACTTCTGCATGATGGCTTTGAGGGATTAACTGCAACTTTCATCAGCATACAGCACCACAGAATTCATAGTCCCAATCCCAGCTCTGCTGGGCAGAAAACTGCAAAAGAACTCAAAGGAAAGGTCAGATCTATCTCACTATACCACTGTGCTGGGACACTACAATTACAGAACAGAGGGGTCAGTAACTGCTAGGACCTATTCCTGGTCAGTCTGCTCCTGGGATTAATACCCCCATGGTATTATCCCACTCAGGCTGGTGTGCCCAAAACTGCCAGGACTCCATTCCTTATCAGTTTGTTCCAGGGACCAATACCCCCATGGTATTATCACACTTAAAACAAACAAATAAACAGACAAAAAAGGAATGATGGAGGGAATGGGTGTCTTTCCCTGTACCTGAGACTTTCCCTTCACATAGTTTTCTGTCACCTCTACAGTGAAGACAGGGAGGGAGACCCCTCACATGGGGAGGAGGTTTTCTGGCTCCCAATGCAGCCTAGGAAAAAGAGAGAAAAACTTTAGTTGAGTTGTTCTTGTATATCTGGTGTGACATCACCAAAGCCTTGGCCCAATTAGGGACTACAACTCTCCAGCCTCTCACTGAATTTTCCTGGAGATTCTTCTGCTTCCTTTGGTGAATGAGGCCAGAGGATTATACGTATTTTGCCTATATACAGGCCCCAGCTTTCCATGAGCAGACCACATGGCCAAAACTACAAGGGCCATCTTGCCCACATAAACGCGCACACACACATGCACCCACGCATGCATGCACACACCCAGAACACACAACAGCCAAAAGCACACATTTTACCATACACAACCGAAATGTGTGTGGGTGTTATATAACATTCTAGTATTATAACATAATGAATACATTTGGGTATCCATGTAGATTTTACATGTATTTTTAATAAAATATTACACTTTAATGCAACCTTAGTCAAGCTCTAGATAATGAACATATAATAAGATGATAACAACGTATTGTATTAAATGCATTAATTCCAAAAGCTGAACTTTTATCAAGCCATCGGTGCATTTGGTCCCCATGACTTTCATCTGAAAAACTGTTTCTGTATTAAATCTTTGAAATATACAAAATTCTATCAATATATAGAACAATTCTGGTCAGGTTAGTAACTTTTATTTCTTAATATACTTGACAGAAACAGAATAAGCTTTGGAACTAAAGAAGCCCATGGAGAGATTACAAGGTTTGTGCATAACAGAAAAGTGAATTTGGAAAAATCAACACTTAAATGGTTTATCAAAGCTTCAAACATTTTAAAAAGAAAATCTGAAATGTGCAGTATATTACCTAAGTAAACTAACTGGCTTGAATATATTTTCTGAGCTGTGATCTAGTTGTTTATGGCATAGAAATCATTCTGTATGGAACTAAGGCTCTGCCAACCACATGCCCATTATATTATAGAATGATTTTTAGACTGTAGCGGAGCACTAGGGTGCTCGCTACTAATGCGGGCGATGCCAGCTTAGCTGCCAATTTCCAGGGCAGCCCAGGTGCCAGTTGCTGGGGCAGCCAGGCAGGTCATGTGGCCAGAAAGGGGCAGGGCCGGGCCTTTATAAACAGCCTAGGCCGGAGCCTAGGAGCAGTTCCCTTCTGGCTGCTGCAGGAGCAGGAGCAGGAGCAGGAGCAGGAGCAGGAGCAGGAGCAGGAGCAGGAGCAGGAGCA
>NW_017728906.1:28509693-28510758 GCF_001723895.1 Crocodylus porosus
GTGCTAGCAGGATCACAGCTGCCCCTGTACCCACTCCGTGACATTGACCATTATATTATATCACATGATGGCTATATAGGTTTCAATTAACTTGGCATTAGTGAACAATCACCTCAGAGTGGAATTTATAGTTGTCACTAGAATTTGCATCTAGTTGAGTAGCTGGCATATATTGCATTTCAGTACATTCATTGACACTGTCTGTTGCTAAGAAGCACAACAGACTAGAAGTCAGTGCTTTGCACTATTTATTTCAAGGTATCATGGTACTTTACAAGCAGTAAAGCTCAGCAACTGGTGCCTCCAAGGTCTGGGGGAGCACCTGGGGTTCCCCTGCAGCCACTCTCCAAGCCAGGAGGGCACAGGGGGCAGGGGGAGATGGCTGCCGGCATGGTCAGTGATAGACCTGGAAGTGGACCAGCAGTACTTGCGGTTTATGGCACTTCTGGGTTCATCATTGAGGATGCAGGGTCCCCCCCCTACTCCTGTGGGATGCTCCTGGGGTGGCCAGCATTGCAGCATTTGTGAACCACATCTGGTACCTCAAGGTATGTAGAAAAAACATTTAAAGCTGTGTCTATGGCAAATTGCTGATTCTCCAAATCGGCATTGAATCTTCAGATCTGGATCTGGCCAAATAAAATTGGGGGTAATCACTGTCTTCAATGTGGGCTTAATCTGAATCAAATATGGCCCATTTTGCACACCCCTACTATATAATCAGTTTTCCTCCTGAAAATGCAGGTCAGTGAGGGAGAGGGAGAGAGAATCTTTTCTAAACTAAGGGGGTTTTTTTACTAGTAAAACATCAAAAAAGAAGAAAATAATCAACTAATTCTAAATTACACATGCTACCACATGATTTTTATTTATTTATTTTTTCATCAAACTGTCAATGCAGCTCCCTTAATTAAATGTGAAGTTTTGGCAGAAATAATCCCAGGTATTGATTCTCTAATCATAGGAACAGGACAAAAAAGCAGTCAAATTAACTGGAGAAAATGGAGGTTTGAACAGAGCATGAATGAAGTAGAATTTCCTTTTGGGGAAGTCCATCAAGCAGAG
>NW_017728906.1:28511262-28515846 GCF_001723895.1 Crocodylus porosus
AGATCATAATATCATGATCTTGTCCTGTTGAGATTCTCTTCACCATCTTCATGTAAAAAATGGCAGGACCTTAAGGATCATTCCTTGTGGGACAAAGGCTATGTTGAGGGAGAAATTCTTGGTTAGCCTTACTAGTGCCATAATCTGATTTGCTTTATGAAGGGGAAAGTTATCCTGTATTAGCCAATTGCTAAATTATCACAGTTTAGTTTCTGCTTACTCCAGGTTAGAGCAATGACCTGAAACAGTTGTTGTAGATCAACAACTGTTGGATGGTCCCCTCTTCTTTTAAATATATAACTTATTCATCTGTCCACAACTATTATGATCTCTTACGATTATTTTTTGTTTTTATCTCTTACTTGTGAGGGTTTTTTTTTAAAGACTGTCAAAATACCCCAACAAAATAGTCATGATGTTCTCACCAATTATTTTTGTTAGTTGTTTATTAAATTATCTATATACTTCTGAAAAAAAACAAACTGACATTACAAAGTTCACATCTGGGAAGAGCATGACTAGCATCACATGCAGCTGTTTCTAACTTCTCAGTCCAGATGATCGGTACTCATCTAAAGAAGGTCAAGGTGTGTGCAAATCCAGAATAAGGATTGAATTTATACTTTTGGATCTGGAACAAAACTGGTTATCTGCCATTGTGCCCTAACTACAGATTCAGTTGCTTTAAGTTGCTATCAAAGAAATTGTTTATATAAGGAAATTAGTATTTGGTGGAAGCCCATAGCTTATTCCCACCCATACTCAATGCACTGAGGTACCAACTAGCTTGTGTTTTCTGTAGCTAGATGGATTAGAATAAATGTAGAACAGGTTGCATCCCTCCTTTTAATGTTCTGTCTTGGTTCTCAGAATTATAGCATTCCTGTTTTTAGGTAGAGGAGGCAGTTGAAGAAAGTATTGGAGCGGGAACCTCTATTGCTTCTACTCAGAGTGAAATGAATTTACAGTGTGTTATTCAGGGATCACAGGAGGAATGTGGGGGTCAAATTCTGCTTTGATTTACATTCCATGAAAGGTCATTTGTGTAAGTGGGGTTTATGGGGGACATAGAAAGATCAAATTTAGATTAAATGGTAATCTTGTGGAGAAAGAAATCTTAAGTGGATAGTGATCTTAAATGTGCTAGAACTCTGGGGAAATCAACATGGGGAGGCTGCCATCCATGACTTTTACCTATTCCCATTCCTTCTCATATTAGAAATGGGACAGAACATTAATTCACCACCAGTATCCCCCAATAGTTCTTCAATTTAGCAGAAATGGTGGCATATTCTATTTCAATTCTATATTGTCAGCTTTGCTTTGTGACTCTTTCAAATGCTGTTTTCAACCTGGTGATGAAACAGCACACAGTCACAAAGGTTCCCTATCCCTGAAGGATGGCCATCAACTTTTATTCCTTTTCCATCACAATTGGTCATTCTCATTTTTGTAAATGAGAAAGAGGGTGTACCTCTGGGTACTATTAACCTTTTTAAAAGTCAGCCTTCTCCATTTAGCTTTGGGGGACAAAGCTGCTAACAGGCTTTCTTGCTAGAAATGTTTGAAAACTGCAGCTTCCTCTTTTATACTAAAAACAGACCTATTTTTTGTGATAGAACATGGATGCATTGCTGTCAAGAACGCTTACCTGATGTTAAACTTGTTAAATAATACCCTGAAATGTGCATTATGTACTGCCAAATTTACATATTTGTGTTCTCTTAGGTCCCCCTACAATTAATGTATGAATTGCGACATAAATGGCAAGATCGCTACATATGCACTCAATTCAAGTCACCATTAAATGGCAAACTACCCATAAAAATATTTCTACATACAATACTGAACATTTTGTATGGGTGATTTGTACTGTGTTTTAAATTCAATATGTGGCAGGTCTGGCCCCAGGGCTGAGAATCAGCTGATTGTCAGCTCCTGTCATGAGAGAGTATTGGGGTATCAAACTGGTGCCTAACCCGGGGGCACTCAGGTTTCAATTTGTCAGTGCAGAAATAGGTGAGAATCGTGATCCCAGGGCTCTCCTAGTACTGGCGAGTAGAAAGGACATGATTCCTTTCATTCCACAATTTTGCCTCCTGCCACGCAAGTTTGGCATGGCAAGGAGGCATGATTAATGGGGTCAGATCCCAAGGTGTCTTTTAAATGAACATGTGCTAGGGACCTAAATGTCTCACTTCAACTAAATGAGGTACATTTTTTATAAGCATTGAACGAAGTTCTCTAATTACTGATTTGAAGCTGTACAACCTGCTCCATCACATTTTTTAGGAGTTATTTTACTGAAGAAGCAATAAATGTGTTTTGAAAAATGACAAGTTCTTCATTTAAATCCCATTTGATTCCATCACATCCTTTAAGTAGTAATTTATGTCATTTAATTTTCGTGTATAAACCACATGGTATCTTAACACATCGTAGATTAAAACAACCATACCATAATAATTCACGAAAGTTTGAGAAAAGCATTGACTGACAGACATTTTTCTGAAATCTATCAAACTCTCAGATCTATTGAATTGCTCAAGCTTTGTGTTGACTACAGCCAGTAATAATTAGTATTTTGGTTCACCAGCTGAATCTAACAAATATAAACAAGTATAAAGCACATTGGCTAGTATTTTTTTTGACCAAGCCATGTATTTGAAAATTTTTCTTTTTGACACACTGAGGATCCTTTATGAAATCAAAAAGTTTGTTTTATCTGATTACTATCAAGCCAAAGTCTGTTTTAGATGGCTGATTATCGCTTGTATTAGAATAAGATACTTGGGAAAACTGTTTAAAAACACTGTCAGCCAGCTTCTTTTTTTTCCATCAGTTTATAAAATAATTACTCTGGTAACTGCTGATCCTTAAGCCAAACAACCGACCAATCTATGGTATGTTGCTCCATAGTGAATGAGATGTTAATTTTGATGATTTTAATACTGTGAAAAATTAGAGTTAAATTTGAAAATGTAATGGCTCTGGTATTTAATTGGATTTTGTAAAGACTGTAGTTTTGCCAGGTAGCAACTAGTTCTTTGTGGCTTATAAATATTCATAATTTTATTTTACATAGTAGAATAACTATTAGATATTGAAAAAACATTTTATGGCCATTTCAGGTCTTTGCAGAACTATTCTTTATAATATTTTTCCAATTACTTTGTTTCAGACTTGTTTCAGTGACTCAAGATCATCTCTTTGCATGAAGACTATTGTGCAGTCTGTTTTTTTTTCTTACTGCAGGATTCTGGAAAATGCTACCCAGAGAAGTTTATGAATCTCATTTTGGGAGGAAATTTTCAAGAAAAGGCTAGATCAGCATTTGACTGGGAGAATCTATAAACAGCACATCCTACACTTACGGAGAGAATTGGTCTACTTGACCCAGAAAGTTTCTTCCAGTCCTATGATTGTATGATTCTTGAAATTTACTGTCAGTGGCATTGGAGAGTCTATTTAGAATAATAATTCCAATAAGTTTCCCTAGGACAGAGCACAGAGTCATCCCAATGCTGGTTGTTGTAGTAATTTAAATCCCCTTTCTCAGGCAATAATATGATGATTACTTTTCTCCATTCTTCTGGGGGAGAGAAGGAAAAGATTATGCCTCCCATACGTAAGTGAAGCCTTATAGAAACATTTTTTCAAGTTTATTTTCTTATTTACTTTTGAGCAAATCTGTAATAATTTTATCTGGCCTGATATTCTACATTTCTTTAGCTTGACAGCTGCTTCAAATTCTCCCAAGGTGATTTCCTCAGAACTGACATTCACTTCTTCCACTTTTTTACATTGTTAAAGTGTAATTTTGTTTTATGTGAAAGCCTGTTTAATATATAACTAAACAATACATAGGGCATATAATTAGGTGACCACAGGTCCCAGTTCGAATAGGCACTCCTGGATTCCATAGGTTGGTCCCAGCCAGGTGGTCAAAACTCCTCCACATGTGGGCAGGGTGGCACCTGCTCTAGTTCACCTGTCTTACTCCCCAGGCAGGGAGTTGTGCCTACCTGGTGCACCATGCTGCTCTGCCTCCTTGCTGGACTCTGACTTGGGAATTTTGACCAACCAGCTGGAATCGACCTATGGAATTCTAAACATCCTGGCCAACCCAGGACAGATGGTCAGTCTACATAATGAAAGTGTTCTTTCTTTTTTTTTTATTTCTTATTTTTTTTGTCTTTCACCAGAGATAGTGGAAAATTTCAATGTTTATCTTTAACTGGTCTCAGCTACATTGGACTAGTTAATGTCACCCGCAAATTTTTTTGTAGTTTGTTATAGAGTTCTTGTGTGCTCTTTTGTGGCCACCAGATTTCCTTCCTGACATGCAATTCTTGGTGTGTGCTTTTTAAAGTAGTTTTATATAGTTATGGCCTGTTGCTGACATGTTTTTCCCTAGAGAAGATTTAGTATGCTGCTATAGCAGTAGGTGGAGTGTGCTGGCATAGTGATTAAGATATTTTGCTATGGATCAGAGGTTTCATAGATTTCATAGACATTAGGGCTGGAAGGGACCTCGGGAGATCATCGAGTCCAGCCCCCTGCCCAAAGGGCAGGAAGTCAGCT
>NW_017728906.1:28516051-28518670 GCF_001723895.1 Crocodylus porosus
ACCTCTGATCATGCGCGTGGCTCTCCTCTGGACTCTCTCAAGCTTCTCCACATCCTTTTTGAATTGTGGAGCCCAAAACTGGACGCACTACTTCAGCTGTGGCCTCACCAAGGCTGAGTACAAGGGGAGAATGACGTCCCAGGATTTGCTCGAGAAGCATCTCTGGATGCAAGCCAGCGTTTTGGTCACTTTATTAGCTGCAGCATCGCATTACAGGCTCATGTTCATCTTGTAGCCAATGATGACCCCCAAGTCTCTTTCTTCCATAGTGCTAGCCAGCGTAGCACTACCAAGCGTATAAGGATGCTGCAGGTTTTTCTTCCTGAGATGGAGAACCTTGCATTTTTCGGTGTGAGATTGGTCTTTGGTACAATCACCTGTAATTGACTATGTGCTCATTTGTGAGGAAGAGTGAAATGTGGCCAAATGTGTTCCATGTTGCATCTCTCATGGATGCTATGGCCCATGAATGTGCTGTGCCTTAACTCAGCTAGCCTGATATGACCTAAGCTTGAGGTGATCTTGATTTACAACAGGACAGCTGTAATATGACTGAACCTCCCAATATTATAGTATTAAATTTTCACTTGGCTAAAATTCATTCCTACATTGGTTTATTGTGACCAAAGTCAGAATCAGCTAAGCTATCAATGGGATTCCTTGAGGAATAAGATACTGCCTTTGGGAATTTTGTATTTAACCTTGTAGGACTGACTCATAAAGCAGGGCTTGGTTAGTGATTACTGAATATTCGATACAACTGTTCAATATTTTAATCAGTCAAATGAAGGGGAAAGCCTTTTTTTCACAGAGCTGTTTGGGACTTTTCCAACCAAAAAGTTTTTACCAATATAGGCCAATTCACTGAACTAAAAAGAAATCTTTGTTTGCAATAAATTTATGCTGAAACATGGGCAGGGGTCTCCTGTCTAGGGAGCCAGTCACGTAACTGTCCTTCAACTGGGGAGTTCCTGTATGGCACAGGTAACCCTGGAAATGCTTTGGAGTCAGAGCAGACAGCTCCTCAATTTTATTTTGGAAAAAAATGCATATTAAAAAAACAAAACAAAACGATTATCTTTCTGTGGGGGGAGTGCTGAAATTTTTGAAAATTCAACTTTTTGTTCTAATTTAGCACTAAAACTTTTTACAAACTTTATGCACTATTCCATGGATTGTACATTCAAAGTTTCATTCAGTTCTATATTTTCATTACAGCATAGGTATTTTTATATGTATTTCCAAAAAAGCTTAGTTCAGTAAATAAACCAGATCAGTTGAGAAGACCAAGGATATAAAGAAAAATTACATTTTGTCTGTCTCTGCTTTTTTGGAGAAGGTATGAACTGAGAAAAGGCAAAGTGTTCTCTTCCATAAGGAGAAAGATATTTATTTTCACAAGAAGATATACATATTTCCTACTTTGTGCTAAGTGACAACTTCCCTAGAGGAAGCCGACTATTAATGAGAGGGCTACTTTTACATTGACTTGCACAAACAACACCCTTATAACTACTAAACTACAGTCAGTTTTAAAGATAAGATACATCGTCTGTGAAACAGCTGAAGTTAAGACAATTCTGTGAAGTCTACAGGCAGGATGCAAATAATTTAGAGACCGAATGGGACAGAGAAGATGAGTGAGAGTGATGACATTGTATGTCCCAGTGATTCTCTGTGGGAAATGAAATGAAATAAAGGTTTTTGGCTGTTTATTTGCTTCTTGGTAATCTTATAATGGCTGAAAGAATGGACATTTTTTACAAACAGATGTTTACAATGGAGTTCAAAATCAAGTTTAGTTTCTCTGATATTGGTGGCTTACGGGGTTTTCTATCTAATTGCTTTTTTTCTCATTTGCTCAACTCAGCAGGAAAATGTAAACTGTAAGGGCAAAAATTATTTGATTACATTTAAATAGTTGGTCTGGGGATATGTGAGAATTTTATACAATGTTAGAATTAAAGAGGTTCAGGCAGAAAATTCTGGATATTAAGTTGATCTTATGTTTTTTTTCTCCATTGTACAACATTAGGATCTATATGGCTAATAAAAGTGAATACAGTGCTAACAACACAAGCTGTTCCATTTTTTTGACTTTTTCCTAAATTCAAACATCAGGCCTTAGCTAGGCCTCTCCTGTGCAGCAACTTGCAGTGAAGGACTGGGACTGTTCCTATGTAGAGTTTGGCATGTGCAACGTGCATACCTTTTTTGTGTGTGATATTCAGATGAACTGAAACCATGAGGACAGTAACATAAAATATCTTACAAAAAGATGCCCTTCTTGGGCATGTCCACACAAGCACATATGTGCCTCTTGTCCCTCCTCAAACCCCTTTGAGGTGGGGCAACAGGCACATGCAGGAACAAAAAAATATTTTTGCAGTGGGGGGAGAAAATTTGACCCCTGGATATCCAGGTGTCTAAAAAAAGTGAAGTATAAAAAAGCAGTGAAGGCAACCGGAGGCTGGGTCCTCCATAGAGGCACTCTGGCTGCCAAAGCATCTCTATGGTTGCCCCTCACCCTGGTGCTGAAACATGTGGCCTGGGTGGCCACATGTTTCAGCACCAGGGCTCTGGTGATGGTGAGTAAGAGGTTGGGGGAGGACTGGAGGA
>NW_017728906.1:28519277-28525752 GCF_001723895.1 Crocodylus porosus
CTTGAGGAGCAGGGGGTGGGGCTGGGTGGGGCAGCCATTGTGGGGCTGCAACAACTGATGGGGTATGGGGCCAAGTGAGACATCAATTGGGAGGCTGGGGTGGGGCATGTGGGCCTAGCAGAGGAGTGGTAGCCCCTATGGGGGCCATTTGGCCCCCATTGGGAGGCTGTCCCCCTGGTGTGGGGAGCAAACCCCCTCTTGGGGGGGAACCCTCTGTTGGGGGGGATGAACCCCTTGTGTGGGGGCCGAACCCCTTGTGTAGGAGCTGAATCCCCTGTTGGGGACACGTAGCCCTTGCATGGGGGACCAACCCCTCCTGTGGGGGCCATCACCCTGTGGGAGGGCAGCAAAATTATGTATACATGAACTCATGAAACCTGTATTTAGAGTTCAATTTATTATTATGATAAGAGACTTGCTTTAAAACTGTACATATATCAATAAAACATTGTCCAACTGATCACTGTTTCTGTCTCGCTTCTCTGTCTTTATAGTGGTCTTTTGTTTTACTTGTAGAGGAACATAGATTTGGGGGTATTTTACAAAGTGGCTTTGGGATTTTTTTTTATCAGGGATTTTTCAGTTTTCCAATAGGGAACACCAGAATTCCTGCTAGGGAGGCCAGTGGCAGGACCCTGCATGCACAGAGATGGCACCTTGGACCCAGCTGGCAGTGGCTGACCTTCTGGCCAAATGGGGCCAGGAGGACATGCATTGACAATTCAAAGCAGGCCACCACACCTGGAACATCTTCCAGGTGATAGCTACCCAGATGGTCGGGGAGGAGGCACAAATGGCATTAATGCTGCACAAAGGCCAACCCTGCAACCGTAGTCAACTGGCAGCTGCCCAGAGGGACAGATGCTTCTACTGGCTGTGCAGTCCCCATCTGGGTCTGGCAGGTGCACAGCAGGTCACAGCCAGGCAGCAGCCCCCACCACCAGACTGCTGCATTGGGTAGAGGGTGCAGGGAACTCTCAGGGCTGCTTCAGCAGTCCAGCTGGCACAAGGGGTAATATCTCCATTGTTTGGGCCCCAGAAGCTCCTGAGGGTAGTAGCCTTGAGCTACTTGCCAGGGTGACTTTTATACTGCTGGGGCCAGGACAGGGCAACTTTTTATACTGCTGGGGACAGCACAGAAGATCCAGGAGGAGCCAGGCAGGGTTATTTTCCTTCAAGTTGCACAATCTGCTCCACCACAAAGTGCATTTCTGAGCATGTGCACTGAAACAAGCCCTGGCTCTAATTTGTACCACTTCTATTTGAGCTGTGGTAAGCACATGTGCTTGCATGTGTGGATGTGCCCATTATCTCTAAAATATGTTTCATGTACCCTGTCCCTAAACTGTTTTTGCTGTAGGTCATCTAGTTGAGTTGATATTACAGCTTCCACTCTGTCATCCCCAAATTATTTTTTGACCACCATTAGAGGCAGAAAATAATGGAATGTCAGATTTTTTTAAACAATATCTGGAGTTTAGGGTTTTATATAGTGAACATTGAACTACTATTGTTGTACTTACATGCCTGGGTCAAGTTTACAACCAAGATATATGAACTGCAAAAAGCATTCCTGGTAAATTAATTTTAAAAACAAGTATGTAAAAGAGGAAAAGAAAATTTCAAACACAACACAAATTCTGACTTGCTGAGCCAAAATTTTTTATGAGATATTTTATATAGGTAATAATTGATATATTCCCAGGAAAACTATATAATATGTAGTTTTCCTGAGAGAATATAAAAATTGAAAAATATTAACTAGAAATATATCTTTTAAATTTATGTGGTTGGAGGCTATTACTTTACTGAAAAAGAATCCTTAGAGCTCTGAATTTTACAGTTCCATGTATGAGAGAGAGTTTTTCCTCCTTTTTAGCTACTGGGATTGTAAGCTAATACTGATACAATATATTTGTCATAAAAGCATGTTAAAAAGTCCAGTTGTTTCATGAAGCATACTTGGTATTGAACCTTAAAATTCCTTATTATGAAAATCAGTAACTAGAAAAGTCATTGATATTATAAAAGTCTTAAGGTGTGGATGAATATACACTACAATGCTCCACATTATATAAGGCAACATAAAAATTTTTAGTATAGTAATAAAACTGTAGTTTTAAAAACCAACACTAATGGTCATGGTAAAAAGGATATCTCTATAACTCAAGGATATCTTAATTCTTTTCTGTCTATTTAGCTGCAGGAAAGTTATGTTATCTTCTACAATGTAGTCTCAAATGCTGTGCATTGCTCAAGAGCTTGGAAGTACACGTACTTGCATGAAATTATGATTATTGTCATATGAAAGAAAATAGCCTTGAAGGATGAAAAAGATGAGTTATTGCTTGACTTCTGAATTTTGAATACTAAAAGGCTATTTTTCAGCATTTAGCTGACAAATTTTAGGAAACTTTCCACTGTGAGTTTGGATACGATGGATGCATATACACATGATATTAAGGTGACACGAGTATCTCCAGAGGAGTTTACACTGCTAGGGTACATCATCAGCAGAAGTTTGAGCTGGGATGGACCAGTCCTGGGCTGGCACTAGGCTCATGGGTTCAGCCCCGGCTCTGCATGGCAGCTTTGGGTGGTGGAGAGTCTGGCTGGGGCACAAGACTACCAAAATTGCAACACCATGTGGCTAGGCAGCAAGCAGGTGGCTAGCCCCCTGCTGTCTGGGCTGACCAGATGCAATTTATACCCATGGTTACTGGCTTCAAGTGCATGTAATCACAGTTAATTATTCCACTGTAGGGTAGTACTATCCCTGACAGTACTATCCTATGGCAGTGTTAATTAGTTTACTGCACCCTAATACTGGCACATGTGAAGACTGTGAAGCTTTACCATAGAGCTAATTTTTCTGCTCCATAGTAAAGCACATGTGTAGATGCATCCTCTGGGCATATCCACACATGCAAGCAAGTGCACTTGCAGCAGCTCAAATAGAATTGGTGCAAATTTGCCAGGGCTTTTTGCCTCAATGCATGTGCTCAGACATGCACTTTGTTGTGGAGCAAATTGTGCCACTTGGGGGAAAATAACCCTGCCTGGCTTCTTCTGGATCTTCTGTGCTGTCCCCAGCAGTATAAAAAGCTGCCCTGTCCTGGCCCCAGCAGTATAAAAAGCCTCCCTGGTAAGTAGCTCAGGGCTACTAACTCTCAGGAGCTTCTGGGGCCCAAACAAGTGGTACCTGGCGACACTACGCCTTGTGACAGCTGGACTGCTGAAGCAGCTCTGAGAGTTCCCTGAACCTTCTACCCACTGCAGCAGTCTGGCAGTGGGAGCTGCTGCCTGGCTGTGACCTGCTGCACACCTGTCAGATCTGGATGGGGACTGCACAGCTAGGAGAGGTATCTTCCCCTCTGGGCCAGCTGCCAGTGGGCTGTGGCTGCAGAGTTGACCTCTGTGTGGCACTACAGCCACTTGTGCCCCCTGCCTGGCCACCTAGGCAGCTATTTCCTGGAAGATGTTCTGGGTGTGGTGGCCTGCTTTGAACTGTCAAAGCATGTCATCCTGGCCCCATATGGCCAGGTCAGCCATGGCCGGCTGGGTCCAAGGGGCCATCTCTGAGCAGGCAGCATCCTGCCACTGGCCTCCTAGCAGGAATTCTGGTGTTCCCTATTGGAAAACTGAAAAATCCCTGATAAAAAAAATCCCAAAGTCACTTTAAAATACCTCCAAATCCCAGTTCCTCCACAAGTAAGAGACAGTGATCAGTTGGACAATGTTTTACTGACATATCTACAGTGTTAAGTATGTCTCTTATCATAATAAAGTGAACTCTAAATACAGGTTTAATTGATTAATGAATATATGAATATATATTTTTCTGCCCTTCCACGGGGGCAACAGTCCCCACACAGAGGTTATGGCCCCCAAACAGGGGGTTCAGCACCCACACAAGGGCTGCAGCTTCTCGCACAATGGCTACGGCACCCCACACAATGGCCAAATGCCCCCCCATAGGGGCTACCACCCCCCTGCAAGGCCCACATGCCCCACCCCAGCCGCCCACCTGGCTCCATCCCCACCTGCTGGTGCAGCCCCCCGATGGGGGTTGGGGGAGTGGGTGGGGCTAGCAGAGGTCCCCCCCAGGGTCCCCTCCCCCGAAGTCCTTATTTACTGGAACTGGAGCCCTGATGCTGAACACATGACTTGCCCTGCATGGGTGAGGGAACAACCACAGGTCCTGTGGAGGGCCCAGCCTCTGGTTGCCTCAGGGCATGGTCTGGGACTGCGCCCTGCTCCACTTTTTGAAACTTCATTTTTTTTAGACCCCTGGATATCCAGGGGTCTAATTTTCTCCCTGCGCTGCAAACTTGCAGTGCAGTGAACATTTTTATTATTCCCACACATGTCTCTTGCCCCATCTGAAAGGGGTTTGAGATGAGGCAAGAGGCACATGCATGCTTGTCTGGTCATACCCCCGTCACCTAAGTGCTATTCCCTCAGGGTTACCATGGAATTTCATTAATTATGGGCTGTCTCTGCTCTTCAGCTAACAAATATTCAAATACTGTTCCTGGATCTTCATCTTAGTTATACCCCATGACAAAACAATGAATTTTCAAAATATAATAAATATCTCAGCAGGAATAAGCCTCCAACACATTTCTGGACACAATGGAAAATAAAAATAGACTACTTTAATAAGTAGCTTTCAAAATGTGAGTGGTGAGACATAATTTGTACAATTAAACTGAATTTTCAAAGAGGTTTTAGTTCTCCAGGAACTGTCCTCTAGCATTCCTATATTTTGTAGGACAGACTTAATGGGAGAGAGATCTAGGTAAAAAAAGCCTTTTTGGTCTTCTCTGTTTAAGTAGTAGGGCTCAGAGATTCAACATTATTTAGGTACCTAATTCCCATAGATTTCAGTAGCATTTAGATGCCTAATACCCATATATATCAGTAGTATTTAGGTGCTGAAATACCTTGAGGATCTGTGGCTTAGAATCTGATTGTTGTAGTGTGGTGTGGTGTGGTGTGTTTTTCCCCTAGGATTGAGCCTTATGGCTCAATCTCAAAAATAAAACTAGTTCTGATAGAATGTTAGTCAGTTACCATACTTAAGTCCGGTCTATGCAAAATGATGCTGGCAAAGCTTTACATTTGTCTGTTTAAGAAAGTATACATTTAGAGTGCTATAAACTATAGCCTAGTTAGGCTCACCTCTGTCCTTGGGAAAACCTATTAAGGATCACATTTGTGGGAGTTCATCAGGAAAAATAATACTGAAGGGCAACCAATGCAGGTTCAACACAGGTTCGTAGCAAACAGATCCTGTTTGACTATCCTTGTTTATTTTTATGATGGGTCATAAAAATGCTTAGATGCAGGGGACGAGGTAGATGTCATCTACCTGGATTTTAAGAAAGTCTTTGATACAGTATCTCATCCTATTCTCATAAATAAACTGAGTGGCTGTGACATAAATGATTACATGGTCAGGTGGGTGGCAAATTGGCTAATGGGACACACCCAGAGAGTGGTGGTTGATGGGTTGGCATCGACCTGGAAAGATGTGGGCAGTAGAATTCTCCAAGGTTCAGTCCTTGGACCAGTGCTGTTCAATGTCTTCATCAGTGACTTGTTTGAAGGCATGGAGAGCACTCTGTCCAAATTCACAAATGACACCAAATTATGGAGTAAAGTAAACAAAATAGTGGGCATGAAATGAATCTAGGCAGATCTGTACAGGTTGGAAAAGTGGGCAGAACATAATAGGATGGAATTCAACAAGGATAAATGCTAAGTGCTGCACCTAAGGAGAAGGAATCACCAGCAAACTTACAGGATAAGGGATGACCTTCTCAGCAGCACTGTAGCAGAAATGGATCTTGGAGACATAGTTAACTCCAAGATGAACATGAGTCATCAATGTGATGAAGTGAGCAGTAAAGCTAACTGCACTTTATCACACATTAGCAGGTGCATCACAAACAAGTCCAGGGAGGTGATACTTCCCCTTGATGCAGCACTGGTCAGGCCATAGCTGGAGTACTGCATCCAGTTTTGGGCACTGTACTTCAAGAGGGATATGGAAAACCTTGACAGGGTCCGGAGGAGGGCCACTCATATGGTTAAGGACCTGCAGGTAAGGCCCTATGAGGAAAGATTAAGGCACCTGAATCTCTTCACCCTCTGCAAGAGAAGGCTGAGGGGTGATCTTGTCGCCACCTACAAATTCATCAAGGGGGACAGCAAGGGATGGTCTGTTTACCAGGGCACCCCTTGGAGTAACTAGAAATAATGGCCACAAACTGATGGAGAGCAGATTCAGGTTAGGCATCAGGAAGAAATTCTTCACAGTGAGGGTTGCCAGAATCTGGAATGGACTTCTGAGGGAAGTGGTCCTCTCCCCAGTATTCATAGTTTCATAGTTTCTAGGGTCAGAAGGGACCTGAGCAGATCATCTAGTCTGACCCCCTGCCATGGCAGGAAAGAATACTGGGGTCAAATG
>NW_017728906.1:28525763-28547533 GCF_001723895.1 Crocodylus porosus
TGCGAATGCCAGCGCAAATGCCGGCACGCTCTTACAGACCACGCCTGTTTGCACGCTCTAGTCGCGCAGCTCAGGAGCACGGCTCCCTACCGGCTCAGCTAAGAGGGATCCGGGGGGCTTCCCTTCCGGATCTGGCTCAGCTGCACCGGCCCCTCTGCCCCACTTACCTTAGGGGAATCAGCTGCTGCTGCCCCCGCTGCTGCTCCGCTCTGCTCACCTCTGCTGCTCTCGCCTCTGCTCTGGGTCAGGTAAGGGGGCACACGTGTGTGCAAGGCACACGTGTGCCTGTGTCCTTACTCTCCCCACTGCTCCTTGCTCCTGAGTCCCTGCTGCTCCTTGCTTCCGTGGGGGTCTTTAAGAGGAGACTGGACAAGCACCAGGCTGGGAACATCTGACCCCAGAACTCTTTCCTACTAGGGGCAGGAGGTCAGACTTGATGATCTGCTGAGGTCCCTTTTGACTCAAATATCTATGAATCTATGAAACATCTTGTACAGATGCATAGTGTTTGCACTGGCATACTTTACTGACTTTATATCAATAAATTATACTAATATAACAGGGTAATTCTGTCCTTAGTGACAGGAATTGCATGGCTCTGACTATATACATTTCTGTACTGGAACAGTGTAAGCAGTACATAACCTATAATTAAACACTTTAAAAATTTCAGCCTTAGTCATGTTATGACTACAGTATAATGAGCTGTGGAAAGGAATTTTTTTTTTCATAAAATATATGAATATTTTGTCCATTTTAAAATTGTTTTTAAATTCAAAACATTTCAAGCATCCCTAGTAATAAACACCTTAGTGTGACATTTCAATAACATAGTACTGTATATCCTTAGTTAATTGTCTGTACTAGTACTATTTATAATCCTGACTAAATTATAACCCACATTTATGATTCTCTCCAATCTTTCCTAAAATGATAAAACTTCAAGAGACAGCCTCCTTTAGGAGACCATTACCAACTAAATTGCCGTGTTCTGATTCACCTCCTATTATCCATGAGTGGCTCATGAGAGACAATGTATTTAATTGATATGTAATGGTAGGTATGTGGGTATTTGCTGGTGTGTAAATATTAGGGAATGTCTCGCCCCATAATGCTGGTGCACCCTTGACCTGCGAGCCTGGGTCGGCACGACCGGCTTGGCACAAGGAGGGGGATTTATGACCGGGCAGGTGGGTGATAACGGTGAGCAGGAGTCAGTATGTTTTAAACACAGCATGATGGTTTCACAGAAGATTTATTTTACTTACGCTTCTGATGGCTTGCAGCGTAGACAGAGGAGCTGATTGATTTAGTTACGGCATGCAGATATCGTGTTACCCAGCATTTACAGGGTGGGTAAGACAGTTGCTTCCAAGCAATTTATATAAGCCGTTGCAGCCTGCAGATTACTAAGAGCTCTTGATAAGAAAGATAACGTCAAAGATAAAGAGATAAACGGACCGGTAAGACGAGACTGGGTATGCCAAAAAAAAAAAAAAATACATAGGCAGAAGAGATAACATTCATTGTGCACAATCTGTTCTTCTTGAGTGTATACACAGTTCTCCGTTCTGTGCTCTCTCTCTGTTCTCTGCTCTCTGGTTTGGGCGGAAGTTCTTTCAAAGTTATACTTTTCACAGGTGACCAATTACTATACGTCAATTATAAATAATTAATGACTTGGCACTTGTGCTCTCTTTGTTTGCTCAGGTTTCATAAAAAAGGGGGGTTATTTTTACTTGGGTGGTACTGGTTCTGTCTGGTCACAGGATGGCGCGCGTAGCATATTTAATTAATTTTACAACTTTACTAAAGTCAGCTAATCTCGTTACTAAAGGTACTTTATCTTTTGTGTTGGGCAGTCAAGGTCAGTTTGTCTCTTTTGTATGAAAAGCTCAAGCGATTTGAAATGAGGCACAGATAGGGGTGTGTGTATGCAACACTGTTAATACAGAGGGATAAATTACAACCACAGAGTTTGTTGTGTTAGCTTCTGACCCTTTTGTCATCTGACCTTTTGCCATCGGCATCTGAAATCAAAGATTAGGGAAAAGCCCTAATCCTATAGTCAAGCAAACATGGTACATGACACAACATGGTTTACTTGTATGGAGACCGTTTCTGTCATATTTGCACATACCAAATTATTTCTTACTTCTTAAGTATCTTTGCAGACATAAATATGACTACTGCTTGTAAAGCAAAGTATTATTTACAGTAATCACAGCAGAATATGTAAATTGTTTTGTGGTGTTCTAGGAAAAATTATACATACTGTCTTTTAAGCGTGATATTTTAACATCTTTTCTCTGAATATGAATACTAGTATTCTTTCCAGTATGTTGTACAAATGTACATTAGATGTACCTATGTAGCATTTACTTAGGACAGCATGATTTTTAAGATAGAGATTAAAGGCTCTTTTTGGCTCTGGACATTTTATTCCAGCAGTGAAAGGGAACTGATTCGGTGATATCAGTTATAATTTTAACTGCTTTGCTAAGAAACAAGAAGCTCTAACATCTGTATGCTTCACTTATAGTAGCTTCTGATACTAGTATGCCCATGCAAGCAATAATAGTGCAGGAAGGAGGTATTTTGAAACTGTAGATATAATTACTAAAGTTTTTATAATTAATCTTTTTATGAACAAAGGGAAGTGTCAGGGGAATTTAACTAATATGCCAAAATATTTTTTTATATGTCAAAATAATATGTCTTTATATATACAAAATAATATGTCTTTAAAAATATTTAACATTATGCCAAAAGAGGAATCAACCCCCCTATTTAAGTCTTAATATTGGGGTCCCGGATTATTTTCCCTTTTTTACTGTTTTTATGATAGTGTATTTTTGCTATAGAGGAGTGCCGAACTAAAACTGATATATAAATAGCTTTTAAAAACAACAACATGAAGTTCTACAATACATAAACAGACCTGGTTTATGATAAGCTGTCAGAAATTCATGTATATTATTTTATATACTAACAAGCTAAGGTTGTACATCTGAAGCACACTCTCATTCTTTGACTTCTTTTCCTACCTTTTTTCATCAGGAAAAAAAATCATGCATCAATCTAGAGGTTTTAATTTCTGTTATCTTCCCATGACCTAATATAAAAGACTTTGTCTGCCTGTCTGTCTTTCTGTCCATAATGCTTTATTTTCACTCTGGTTGGTTGTCTGAAACAAACAATCCGAGTGCTCCAACAGCATTTTGAACAGGCAGCAGCAGTGCCATGGTGCAGCACCTCCAGGATGGTGGAGATGGAAGGGACAGAGGGAACGGAGGTGATATAGCAGGGGGGCTGAGGCCAGAGGTGCTTGCCTCGTCCCCCTTGGTCCTGCTTTCTGGAGGCAAGGTGACAGAGTAGATGGAGTGGGGAGACAAGGCCCTGGACCGGAAGGGGCTGGGGGGAGTGGGCCTGGACCTGCAGTGGCAAGGGGAGAGGGTGTGGAGAAGGTCTGGTCCTGAGATGGCAATGGGGAGGGGGAGAACAGGCCTGGCCCTGAAGTGGCGGTGGGGGGGGGAGTGGGCCTGGCCCTGAAGCGGTGCAGGTGTTGAAGGGGGGCAGATGCATTCTTGATGGGCAATTTGCTAGTTCTGGAATAAATTATGAATGAAACTGACATTATTATAGCATTAGAAGACCAATTTAGAGTAATGATGATATGTGTTGAGAGTAAAGAGTTATAAATTCCAAAAGATAAGGTAATAAGGTCTTTGACCTCTAACATAATGTTTCATAGTCCTATTAGACCCCTCATTTGTCACAGTTTTCTACATCCTGTTAATCTCACAGGAAATAAATCATCAGTTTACCACATTGTTTTTTTTCTCATCCACCAATGTATCAGCATGCACTGCACAGTGCAGAAAGCAGGCATGACAGGAATTCTGAATCAAGAAACATAGACGTTATGCTTTCCCAGTTAGCATTCTGACCGATGGCACCATAGGCAACATAGACTTGCTGTTTGCTCCCATCAAACTGCATACTTTTATGGGTGGTACCTACAGTTTAAACATAACATGTTTTTACCTGAACTTATAGAGGGGCCCTAAAAGGATGAAAGATCACGTTAAGTTTAAAGGCATTTATATAGCCTGCTTTTAATGAATGAAATGTAGGCATTCAGGTTTAATTCTAAACTCAGAATGCTTCCTTGAACATAATACTGACTATGTTTTTTTAAAACAGTGGGTGAAATCCTTGCTGTTTTTTAAATTAATGACCATATCCACACAACAAACTGACCACACCCAAGCATGCCCCATTGTTCTGGGTGTACTTCCTGCTAAACTAGAAACAGTATAGCTACATTGATATGGTATGCTGCTGAATGACAGGAGCAATTAGCCCACTCCATGACAAGTAGCTCTCCTGTGGTGTGAACTGGAAATAGTTATGCTGTTTTTGGTTTAGGAGGCATCCTACCTGGAGCAATATGGTATGCTTGAAGGCTTCACTGCAGGGCATTCAAAGCTGACCACTTAGATATAGCTAGTGTGAGCTTTGCTGTTGAAGTAAGGGTTTTACACAATATGTTTTTGTTACTTTTTAAAATGTAATCAAAGAAACAAACAAAAGTAAATCCAATATATTGCTTGGGTTGGTTCATATCAGCTGTCTATATCATCTGACAATACCTTGTAAGTATACATGCATAAAATCATGGGTTCCATATCTGAATACATTATGCATTTTGAACTATACTTTTCTAAGGAGGTATGGGGTATTCAATGCATTTGCAAGGTGTGGATATAGAATTCTTATGACTTGTTTTTATTTATTATTTGCATTACAGACCCATTTAGAGGACCAGAGATCAGGCATTCTACAGATAAATAGTAAGTCAGAACCTTTGTCCTACAGACTTTGGATTCCAAATAAGACAAGACAGATGAAAGTGCCATTTTTTCATTTACAGATTAAATTCACATACATTAAAGCTGTGGGGGGCCAGGACCTTGTTCTCCAATTTTCAATCCAGTAACTTACCTGTAAAACCTTTATCATCATATAAACACAATGTCTTCTCATTTTGTGCTATTTCCATAAAACTGTTTCCTTTGAATCAATGACTTCAACCCCTGACAACTGAATCTGCTGTTTTTGTTGTGTTTATTCCCAACTGTGACTGAACCAAAACTGAACATGCAATTTATGGGCTTCTAAATTAGGGATTGGCAACATTTTTGGTGGGAGTGCTAAAAACACTCACACTTCGACTTGGTATGCCAGAGGCAGACACTGGGGGAATCTCAAGGGGCCCAATCCTCATTGCTGATGCTAGGTATATGCACACTTCCAGTGGGAAAGCATGGGAGGGACAGGGGTTGCACTGCCTGGTCCCTTCCCCACCATGTGCCCTGAGTTGTGTGTGCACTGCCCACCAGCGCGGAGCTGGTGCTAAGGCTCTGGACTCTGGTGTAGCTGTTTGCAGCCTGCCTGCCACCTGCTGCAGCTGCCCAGAGCCTGAGCCAGCTGTGGCAGGCACCTGGGAGGCTGCAAACAGTTAAACTGGGCTATGGAGCCCGGGCTGGACTCTGTGGCAATGGCAGCTACACACACACCTTAGGGTGCCCAGCTGGGAAGGGGCATGGGGCAGTGCAACCCCAGCCCCTCCCTCACCATTCAGAGCCCAGTGCAGTTAACTGAAGCCTCTGGCTGCCTGCCACAGTCATCCTGGGCAGCTGCTGAATGCCATGGAGCCCAAGCTATTTACAAAAGGGCTTGCAGGGCTTTGCTCAGCTATAATGTGGTGAACAAAATGGCCTTGTGTATGATGCTCTGCCACGGTGCTGGGCATTGTCGACCCCCTGTTCCAAATGTTTGGAGCTCTCATTCTGTTCCAACAGACAGAGAAATATTTTGGATACTTGTCTAAAGTTTATCTTAATAATGTGAAGCATTGGAAGTGGGAAAAGCTTTAACGTTCTATGTGTTTTGATTCAGAATTCCTATCACTTTTGCTTTCTTGCATGCTGAATCATTAGTAGCTACAACTGAGTTCAGATTAGGTCAGATGCTTTTACAAAATGCCCTAAATTTCCAATTTCAGTCCAGGCCTGAAATATTGTAAGAGCTTATTTCTCAAAACTCTGACACTAATTCTTTCCTTTTTTGGCCTAGCCATAACCTGGAAGCTCAAAGCTTAATGGAAAGTCAAACTCAGGTTAATTAACCTTTTCCACAATGTATCTGTAATTTTCATTTATCAATACGTATCAAAAGCTATAGTGAATTTCAATACTGTACTTTATAAACTGCTTGTCACATCATTAAACATAAAATGGTCAAGAAAATGTGCTATGTGGAAACAGGGTATTTTACAGGTTCATCACCTCAAATGCGTTTACCTCAAATTTACAGCATATTCTGATCCTGTTCCTCCAACTTTATTTGAGGGAAATGTGCAAAGTTGCTTATGCACTGGTTAAAATATTTGTTATTTTGTGAGACCACTAGTTGTATTGATTTTAAAGAAGGAAAAGTAAGCAGGTAGACACTTAGCAACAATTAAGTATGAGAGGTATTCCTTAAAGCTTTAGTTTATATACTTGTTCATTTTTCCTTAGTAAACCTTATACGTAACCAATCCTGTAGGAATTCATATTTTTTCATATCATGTTTTTAAGGTGTGAACGAGCCTATCGCTTGCCTGGTGATTTTTGGTCCCAATGTCTGTTCTTCCTGTCACCAGCCTCTCCTCTGGTCTTCCTCTGTGCCCGCCATGCTCGCCTGCCACGACTTTGATGTTACTCCTGGTTCAGTTGGATTTTTTGTGCGGCGCGTGCAAGAGTGTCCGAAATTGAAACTGGTGGTCCGTGGCACTTCTGAGGGCTCCTCCTCCCCTACACCCTCACCCGGTCCTCCGGGGTGAGCATCCTCACCGTTCCCTTAAGCAAAGTCTCAGTCCCCCTTTTACCAGGGGTGTTGCCAGGTGGGACCTTGCTGCCTCGGTCCTCAGTCTAGGAGGTTCCAGCCGTTTCCTCCCCTACGCCTTTCTAGCGAGGCCACCACTTGGGGTCCACCCGCCTTGGCCGGCCCCCGGATTGTGTTCTGCACTCTGCCCACCGGGTCCTGCGGTTTCTGGGCACCCCGCCGCCTGACTCACTGCCGGTTCCCTGTCTTCCTCACTGAGCGTCCCTGCTCGCTGCACCAGAAGGTCCGGGCTCCCTGCCAGATGGGGCGTACTGGCCCGTCTGCTTCCTTGTCCGCGACTGAAGTCCGTGTCAGCAGCTCTGACTCAGCGGCTCCGTGCTGGGCGGAGTGGATCCGCCCCTCCGCTCTCCTGCCTGTGGCTGGGAACCATGCTGACCGCTCTGGCTCCGCGGCTCTGTGCTGGGCGGGTGGACCCACCCCTCTGCTCTCTTGCCAGCAGCTGGGATCCGCGCCGGCAGCTCCGGCTCGGCGGTCCCGTGCTGAGCGGGGTGGATCTGCCCCTCCGCTTCCTTACCGGTGGCTGGGGAACACACTGGCAGCTCCGGCTCCGCGGCTCTGCGCTGGGCGGCGTGGATCTGCCCCTCCGCTTCTGGTCCCACTGCTCGCCACCCTGGGTTGGATCCTGGGCTCTCCTTTAATCCTCCCACTTCTTCTGGGTGCCTGGAGTGGGTGAGTGGTTGCTTCACCCCCTGCGCCCGGGCTGAAGGAGCCTCACGGGGCCCCCTAGTCCAGGTAACTCCCGGACATAAGGCACTACAGTTCCACAGCTGGAAAATTAGGACACTGTTAGCATATAAATTGAAGAGGATCCAGAATGTCAAACAATTATATCTCCCATTTGTTTAACTGTTATCACCTTAAGCCATAAAATGTCAACTAAAAACAGAAACTCTTTTCCTCTCATCAAATATTCTGCAGTGATGCAAAGTTCAATCTTATACAGTACACCAAGCTTTAAATATGAATTCATTTGTTGAAATTAACTCTGAAAAGCTAATGAAAAAAGCTGGTCATAATCATGAATGATACATCACATCATTACAATTGCCAATCTTAAATTATTCAAACAACTTTTTAATATGCTTCTGACTGGTTCTCCCTAGAAATTCGTTTAGCTCAATTTATTCCTACCATTTTACAGCCACAGTTCTCTACAATATAGAACCCATTCCCACAACTAAAAGGCCAATGGATTTTGACAGTATAACACTTCACTGCACCATCTAACTCTATCAGCTGAACTTAAAGCCATTTGTCTTCTTATGACCATCTCTCAAAAAGGCTATCAAATATAGCTATAGAATGAATGCAGTTATTTGTGCCTGTGATTTTAATTTTGCTTCTGTCTGAAAAGGAGAAGATTAAAAAGTTAGGTGGTATTGGTGTTAAGAATTCACTATTCAATGAAGGCCCTTTTTTTTCCGAAAAATTGAGACCTTATTAACTCTTCAGGTCATAGACAAAGGGTTATGTAGAGGAAATAAGAATATGGGCATGTTTAGAATTCTGCAGATATTACCGGGATTTCTTGTGGGCAGAATAGGCCAAGCAGGCTGCACAGTTATGGCTAATATTAGTAAGCTGCAGAGGAAAAACTGTCACTTCTACTTGCTCTCTCATCTGTAATGAAAATTCAGGAATATATGTGAGTTGCATTAATGAATTTAGTGTAATGGATACACTATACATTCAGTCAGAAACCTGAATAGATTTTGTATTACATAAATACAAAGAATTAATCTTTTTTCTATTGTGGTCATATGAATTTAATTATTGGCATCAGTGGGAGTAAGGCAGGACTCTGAACATGTATTAATTGTAATGAAAACATTCTAAAATTAGCTTGTATTATAATTCTAGATCATGGACACAATCTAGCTCTTGCAGAAGCTGGGGAGAGATTTGTCCCTGACCTGAATAGAAGCATTTTGGATCCTCTTTCTTTTATTTCAAATGTAAAAAATGCTATAAAATATATGCTGTTTCCTTCATCTGTTGGCAGAAGTTAAGGTACTATCATTTTTTTCCAGTACTCCAATAAATAATCCCGTATTGACCTATTATATTGGTAAGTCTACTTGCCCTAGTTTGCAGATATTAGCTAAAGCTTCAAGATATTGTATTCATTTGTTGCTGCTAGAAGAAAACATTTAAAAAAACGTAAGTATTATCCCACCATTGTTCAACACTGGGTTAAATAATTCATGATACGTTTCAGTGTTTAAATTATACCTCCATGTGTCAAGTTTCATTTAAATGCAGTTGCAGCAGCTGGTTTATATCTATGGTTCATAATTTCACTAATAAATAGCTCTTTAAAATGGAACCTTTGAATTCTGTGTAGGTTCAGGAATGTTATTAAAGAACATGCTGATTTGCCTTTCTTGAATCCATTGCTAACTTCCTCCCAGAGTAGCTAATTACTGAAGATGAATGTTCATTAAATATTCTCCCCACAAGCCATCTTCTCCTTCTGATGGTTTGAACTAAGAGGATTTTTTGTTATAATCATTTGCCTCCACTTTTACAATTATTTAGGACCGAAAAGCAGGATGGAAAGGTCAGTTTTCAGAACAAAACAGTCCCTTCTGATAAGCATGCCTGGCAGCAAATGGCTTATTATAAGACAGAAAATTCTAAACAAGAGGATATCCACTGGTATGGAGTACACTGATTGTTTGCAAAGACTATCCAGCTTGGCACTTAATAAGGTAATATTAAAATTTGGGTATAATGTGTGTATGACATGTTTGAATTTGAATTTTAAATGTATTTTGTTATGTTTAGATACACAGGGCATGTCTACATGAGACACTAACTGCACAGTAGCCTAATAATACTGTGCAGTAGCATATCACAGCACAAACAATGCTAATATGCTACTGCACAGTATTATACAAGTGCTAAAATTAATGCACGAGAACTATGTTACATTAATGAATTTGTAGATGTGCCCATGTATACATATTCATAAATAAATAATATACTGTGTGTGTATATGTATATAATGTGTGTGTCTATAAATAAAATATATTTAAAATCCAAGTGCTTCAGAATATTCATGTGTTTTGCATACGATTTACATTCCTACTATACAATTCATAAATAAAAATATTGAAACAAAACCACTATGCATAATTACTGTGGACATTAATTGTTAAAATGTCTCACAAAATAAACTGAATTTCATGAGGACTATATTAAAATAATATAAAAATAACCAAGAGGGCTGCTGTAGTTAAGTGATAGCTGCCATGTACATTATAAACCTATTTTGTGAAGTTATGTTTCAGCTTTATTAATATGTAAAACTTTGACATACAATTTGTCAGCCCATGTGAAAATGTTCAAACTAAATATTTATTTACTCAGTTTAATAAACATGTAAATATAAAATGGACAAAAAAAAAGTTCTTGGTGCCTTCAGTCAAGTAAATTTTAATTTGTCACAATGAAATTGAAAATGGCTTTTTTTTAAAGAATAGACATGTAGGCATTGTACTTAGTGCTGATATTGGAGCTGTTCTGATTTTAAAGTAGCTGTATGTAAGATTGTCTGCTTGCTTATTTGTATCCAAAGTCTTTTACATTTTAGAAAGGGGTCATTCCATGTAAAGAAGTTTCTTGCTGATAAAATTCTAAATACTGTAGAAAGAATGCTTCTTTATATAGCCATGATGCATCTTTTGCCCAGTTCTAGCTCTCACACCTTAAAAAGGACATAGAAGGAATAGAGAAGTTAAAGATGAACAGA
The DNA here is from genome assembly GCF_001723895.1 of Crocodylus porosus. Lineage (NCBI taxonomy): Eukaryota > Metazoa > Chordata > Crocodylia > Crocodylidae > Crocodylus > Crocodylus porosus. Next base: position 28,536,472 of record NW_017728906.1, read on the forward strand.
GAAAGATGTTTAACGGTATGGTGATGCTTCCATATGAGAAGAGACTAAAGAGGTTAGGCCTATTCAGTTTAGAAAACAGATGCTTGTAGGGGGACCTGATAAGGGGTTATGAAATACTAAATGGTAAAGAGAAAGCAAATAGGGATTTATTACTTATTATCTTTCACAATACAAGAAGTAGGAGTCACAAAATGAAAGTTGTAGGTAGAAAGCTAAAAGCTAATAAAAGGAAGTTCTCTCTCACACAGTGTGTAACTGAAGTGTGAAGCTCATTGCCCCCAGATGTTGGAGAAACTGACTTTTTAGCCAGAGTTGGAAAAGGGACTGGGCAAGTTCTTGGAGGAGAGGGGCATCAGTAGCTATTAAGCATGGGAGTGAGGGATACGGCCTCTGAATCAGAACTTCCTAGACATAAAATCATGGAGGCATCAAGTGAGAAGAACAGTGGGAAAAGATCATATCCAGCTCACTCTCTCTGTTTTTACTCTCTGCCACTGTGACACAAGATAAGAAGCAAGATGTACCTATTACATAGTGTAATTTATGCAAAATTCACTTGCAACTGGATTTAAGGCAGGGATTAAAAGACAGCTTTCATGATAAACAATAATATAAATTGCAGTGTCCTCTGGTACCCTGAAGCCAATAGCCTTCACTTACAGTTAGATAAAAGCAAAGTAGAGTGGCACCTTGGAGACCAGTTCAGAAAGGCATAAGGTTGTGTGACAGTTATCTCCTATGAAAGTGTATGTCTCCCTGAACCCATGTCTTCTGCTGACTTCACGTGAATAGGGCTAACTACCTCTCACCTCTCTCATACGGGTAGAAGTCATAGACCAATGGATTCCTACCATGTGTCCTGGCCTCTAAGGAAATGTAATACATGCTATAACAGGGTGGTCTGTCCCCATAAAAAAGGGGCAACCAGCCCCACGAAGGCTGTTCAGACAGGGGCGTGGGCGTTCTGCTAATAAAGGAATGTTCCTTTATGAGCTTAAAACCCCAGAGGAGAGAGCAGAAGGGGAAAAGCTCTGAGGGAAGAGGAGAGGCCAAGCTACTATGCTGGAGAACACCAGAGTGGAAAGTGGCTCTTCGCCTAAAGTCTGGGGAGGACTGAGGGCTTTTCTTTCTTCTGTTAGAGCCTTAAATTTGTTTGGTGGGAATTTAATAGCTTGAGAAACTAATAGCAGAACAGTCTGGCCTCCAAAAAGTAGCAGGAAGAAGGACCTGCCGACACTAACCTGTAATAACAGTGGGGAGGAATACATTTTCCTTTTGTGGCAATCATAAGATTCTCCCTTACATTCCCTATGCTCTTAATGTGCACACATCCAATTGTTTTACTCCATGAGAGAGAAGGCCACAACACTTGACTTCTGGAGGCTTCAACAGAGTGATGAGCAGGAAGGAATGAGCATATGCCTGAGTTGAATCAGGCTTGGGAATTGGACACCCAGCAGAATATAAAAGTTTTCTATTGGATGACGGAAGCAAAGTAGATTTACACCTTCCAGATTAACCAAAGTGTGGGTGTGTAGTATGTGTGTAGCACAAACTTCCATGCTGTGAAAAGATATGCAGAAAGCAGAATATAAGTAGGAGAGAGAAAGGAGAATACAAAAGACAGGGAGAGAGAAGGGTGGGGGGGGGCAGTCGTGGGAGACAAACAGTAAACCCATAGGAAAAAAGGTGTCATGACTGACAGACTTTCCAGCCCTTGCTCCAACCCATGGTGCTTTACATCAAGTATCATGAGTTAGAGATGTTTGCCTGTTGTGGGGGGTGAGGGAGGGCAGAAATCGAGCCAACCCCCTCTCCCCTAAGCTTTGGGGCTATCAGCAAGAAGGGCGGGGGAAGCCAGCATCAGCAAGCTGCCAGCTGGGGTTTGCCTAGCCTCAGCTGGGTGGGGAGTGTGAATTGGAGATCCCCACTTTATGGGCCCAGCTCAGTTCCCCCAGTATCAGCCACCGGGTGTGGGGGCACATTGTGAGGAGGGAGGGCACCCCCCACCCCCACTCCAGCTCAGGCCAGGCAAACCCCAGCCAGTAGCTCATTGCTGCTGGCTTTCCCTTCTCCCCTCTGTTTACAATAGTAGTGGCACTACAGCAGTTGCATCAGCCCAGCCCTGATCATGTGAAAAATTAACCCTAGGGAACACAAGTTCCCTAAAGCAGAGCACCTTCATCTGATACCTCATTTGAGGGGGGTTATTTTTTTGCGTCATCATCTACTTCAAAAGCACTCTACAGCTGTGCATATGTCCCACAGCATGTCTGTAGAGAGCTATCAGAGGCCTAATGATGGGGAAATTGTAACTTTTGTCTCTGCACAAAAACTAATTGAGGTAATGGGATAAGAATCCATAATCCCTGTTTAAGCCACACTTAACACAATCTTGTCTGTGGATGATTTCTTTTTCCACAATTTCCTATTCAATTCAGTTTTTAAGTCTGCTGTCTGAGAACAGCCACCATGCAGTCAGTGATGGTATGTCCCTGGAGCTACAGTGTTCTGTTACAGGCTTGCAAGTCTTTCTACAGCTGATGTTAGAGTTCTTTCTGTCATGTAGCAATGTTAACTGCTGAACTTAATTAAGCAAACGAGGTTGTTACTCCTCTCAGAGTTCAGCCCAGAGAAAGGATTTTTAAGGCGGTGGGTGACTCTAAGCAGGGTGTTCACCCACCTCCCTTGGAAATTTTCCCCTCTTCGGGGTACTCTTTCTCCTTTTATCAAGGGAACAGGTGATACATTACCATAAGAGTGCTGGCCCAGTGGCACTGGTCCTGGTCTATGGTCAAATCCCAAAGTGATCACTGGAGAGTCTTACCCTACCCAGGAAACACACAACTCCAGTCACTCCACACACGCTAGACACTCACAGAACATCCTTGATTTCACAGTCTCAAACACACTAACTCACACCTCGGATACACGCACCAGACGGATCCATACAAACACAAACAGAACCCATTAAAACTCTCCAGAGCAAAGCTCAGACCCTTTTATATCTCAAAATCACATCACATCCACAGTCCAATCATATCTCTAAGGTACATGTCACTCAACTGCTCATCCAACTGCTGTATCTGTCAATAAGCACATTGAAACAAACTTAACAATCTTCACACTTCAGACCAATCATTATCCATCTTGCCTCAGGAGATAGTGGTCACCTTTTTGCCCCCCAAATCCCTGTTATCAAGTCTTTGCTGTGCATGCTTAATATATGAAACTATGTCAGTAGTTGGCATATATGTCGTATATGTCATTTTGTCCAGTGAAGATGTCTGTATTCATGTTGGGACACAGAAGGCATTTGGATCCATTACAAGCCCTGATGCCTAGTGCCTCCTGACTGGGGGTTAGGTAGCCTGTTGTTTGAGAGACACCATTCGGGGGATGCGGGGGCAGTATCCTAACTACATTGTCTTGCTTTGTCTTTTTGTTTCTGTTTCCATTTTTCACAGAATTTTCTTTTTTCCCCCTTTTTCTTTCTTTGAGTAGACACAACTCCTGCTGTGAATGCCTTGTGGATCACAAGAACAAAAGATACAAACATTTTGGCCAGCTATATCTCTCGACAATATTTCTGAAATAAATGGTGTGCATGGCCGTCACATTTCAGGGAAGAAGAGGAGAAGAGATTTTCTATGGTTCAGTAGAATAATGACAGGTAAGAAGAAACTGGCCAGAAATTGCAAGCTATTTGTCAAGTATGTAAAGAGCCAATTAAATTGTTTAAGATGCAGTTCAATAAGCTTGTAGGATGTATAGTATGATGGAGTTGTTCTTAGACTAGTAATCTGTTTCTGTGATATGGGGATTCATGAATTCCTCAAAAATCTCTATCTCTGTATGTGGATGGTGTCTGGTAATCCCCTGTTTTGCTGTGTTTCAGGGCGTTTTCTGGTTTCCTTATAGGGGAATGGAATACTGCTTTATTTGGTGTTTGTTTTCTCAGAAATGTTAGACATCTGCCATAGCTTAAGAAGGGAATTTGACTTGGTGTGCTGGTGCTGCCCACAGGTACTTAGAAACCTTTCATAGTCTCTGGAGGGTTTTGCTTATGTATTTATGATAAAATTTGGGGGGTCAGGAAGGATTTTTTCCTTAGAATCAGAATAACAAGGACCCTACGTTTTTTGTCTGCCTTTGAAATATGGGGAATACATGCGTAAAGTTAGGGTGCTGAGGAAATTTAGTCTTTACCTAGTTGGACAATCAGTCATCTTATTCCCTGCAAGAAATATGTTTATCAGGAAATTCCTGATCAGCCCCCTTTTACATAAGGCATGTTGCGGATGTGAGCAGCATACTAGACTAGACCTAGAGGAATGGAATCCAACTAGGAAGACACTTAGGTGGATTGAGACATGGATCTTTACTTAACCTATCTTAAATAATATACACCCTATTAAATATGCTTAATGTAAGTATAAGAACCAATGCAGATTTAGCTAGGGAGACCACTAGCCTGAGGGCACAATAGAACAGGAACCTGTTGGCAAATATTGTGCTTCTGATTTCCTACAGCCTGGAGGAAGCATTTCTTTACCAGAACATGTTCATGCATAGATATACACAAGTAAATGTATTTGAGGACTTTTAAGTAATCATTTCTACATGAATTTCCTATAGAAGAACTATAATTTCTTTATTAAAACTATGTTTCCACAATCAATACAACTTATTTAGTTACAGAGTTACTAATAGATTTGAAGCAAAATTCCAAAGTGCAGTTTGAGATTACCTCTTAAGTTTCCTGACTCTTGTGTAAGACTGATTCTGTTATATAAGAAGCCTATTACATTATAAGAATAGGATCATTCTCAAGGGCTATTGGAGTGTAATGCTCAGAGGTAGCAAAGAGGACTGTGCTGCGTTTCCCTTGAGGCAGACTAAATGCCAATTACATTGAGGAATGGTTTAATAAAAGGGAGTAAAGGTCTTCTGTCTTTCTCCTTTATGACCTTCCCTAAGTCCAAAGGGATACACAGTGGTCTGGCTTATTATTCTGGAGGCCTACATCAGTGATCAGGATCTATCAAGGAGTTTGCAGGATCTCCTACTATGTTCTTTCGTCTGTGCTGAAGCCTAGGAAGATCAAAGTACTAGAAAGACAACAGCATTGCTACAGGCAACCAAGTGGTAAAGGAAGTTCTAACACAGTTCATCGAAGTTTGTGGCTAAGCAACACAGGATAGGTGCAAGAGGTTTTGGCTTATGCAGGTATTATAAACTGGATAATTAGCTTTCTTCATTTTGTCCCTGCCCTCTCCCATTGCTTGTGTCTGTATGCTTGATGAAATTCCTGAAGACATTAACAGTTAGGAAGTATATTTGTGTGGAGAATCAGTCTGATTCTTGCTTCTAATCGAAGTTTCAGTCCTTTTCTTTATTTTATGCCAAATCTCCAGCCTTACTTGAGGCATCGGTTATTGATTGTAATGAAGACAGACAAGAACAAGCCTTAAGAATGATACTGCCTGGTACACTAGTTCTGAACATAAAATAGCTCAGTACACTGCAACTGAATATCCTTACAATTAACAGAACCAGGGAGGTTTGGCGGGTGGCTTCTCTTCTTTTCTCTCCCTTCAACTTACAGTTACTGTCATGCTAAAGTTTGGAGAACAAAGAGGTTTCTCAAGCATTGCTGATTTAAAACTGAATCAGCTTTTAAGTCACCATCTGGTTCATCAGATAAATCTTAGAAATGCCTGGCTAAAGACAAAAATATATCTCAGAATCCTGAAGCCTTCCAATCAATATTTGTTTCTCTTACTATAGGCTAGATTGAGGCTTTCTGATTCAGATCTTGACATGCGACCACCATAAAATGCTCTTAGCAGTTTGAGCTAGACTCTTACAGACTTCATTCAGCCACACAGAGGAGCAAAGCTCTTCCTTCCTCTATATTTATTCCTATTTATCATTTGTTCCTATTTGCTTCTTAGCTACACTTGAAAGTTCACATTAGAGTGTGAATTTAAGGCACCAAAGGTGCCTTAGCTATGCCTTAGCATAAACACCCCAGCCTCCCCACCTCCCCCAATGGCCTGAATCATTCCCACTGCCCCCTTCTGCCCTCCCCAACACCCCAGAGCTCCACTCACTGCCCTCCCCCACACCCCCAGCTTACTTGTGGCTGCTCCCACAGTCTCTCCTGGGGAAGCAGGCAAGGAAGGGTTAACCTGCTTGCCTGACTGCCACTGCCAGGCTACTGCTCTTCTCCAGGATGAGTCAGCCCAGAGAGCGGCAGTAGCAATGGGCAGCGACAAGTACAAAGCTACAATGGGCAAAAGGAGAGGTGGGGAGCTCCGGGGCCAGGGGACAGTGGAAGGGAACTCTGAGGGGCAGGGTGGGAGCTCTGGGAGTAGGGGGAGGAAGCAGGGGAATGCTGGGGGGTAAGAAGAAGTCGGTAATGGGAGTGAGTGGTCCAAACTCCAGCTAGCACTAACGCTGATCAACGTATGTGCAGCTCACAGTGTAAGGTGTAAAAAGGCCCCTAAAGTAATAAGATGGTACCTACCATGAATAAGGGTAGCAGAATACAGGCCCATGTTTGGACAATTGTTCCTTGTTGCTCAAAGCAACAAATAAGAATGGAATCATGCTTCAAGTCGTTACAATTCATCATTGGATATCTTCTTGTCCTGTGTTATATTAATTCATATTGCGTGTCACGAGATGATCTCACATCTTAATAGCTGACCAAAAGCTGTACAAACTATTCCTGTCAGGCATGCTTGGAAGATGGGAAGTACTGAAATTATGTGAGTGATGATGTAAGAACAAAGGTAGAGAAGCAAAGTAAATAAAATGAAAATAAATAAATAAGCAAAAGGTCAGTGCGCATCTATACTTTGTTATATGAGCAAAAAAAGTGTTTGTCTCTCTAGGTCTCATCAGAAAACAATATCAAGAGATTTAATTCAAAACAGAGGCTATTGGTTCTTTTATTATTTTGATTTTTATGGGAAATTAAATAAATAATTCCGGGTTCTTACTAAGCTACCTTTGCAATAATCTGAGACAAAAAAGATATATAATTTTTGGTTGCATTCCTTTTAAGGCCAGGTTTCCTCTAGTTTTGCCTTGGAATAGTTAGGTCAATTAGGCAGGTAGGATTTTAGCTGGTGTTGGCAGTGCTTTCTTTAACCACCTCCAAATGAGCATGGCTGTGTGGTATGTGGGGTGGCAGACACATCTGTGGAACCACATACCATACATCCAGGTGTTCTTCATGCTGCAAGGTAGCAGTGCAAGTGGTTTTTTTTTTTTACCCCAGGAGATCCAGGGGTCAAAAAACTTTTGGAACCCCTCCCCCTAGCCCCTTCCCCCCCAACAGCCAGGCAGTATAAATGGGGACAGTGCGCACTGTCCAAAACCAGCACCTTGCAAGGCTCCAAGTGACAGGATTGCCACAGCTGCAGCTCCAGGAGGCCCCCAGGACGCCAGATAAGGCTTCTGGGGTCAGTCCAGTGCTGACGCCAGCCTCTTCTACCCTACTTAGGGTAATCTGCCACACAGCACAGAGTGTGTAGCACAGGTGTTTTCTGGGACAAGTAGCAGCAGCACAAGGTGTGCCACTGCTAGTTCTCCCCAGGGAACCAAACTTCCATGCTTATGTGGATGCATCTTTTTGTTTTATTTTATTCTTGCACTGAAGTAGTTATCAATGCAATTTTATTGATATAAACTTGCAAGAATATCAGTATAGCTTATTCCAGTTCTATTTTTACTGATATTTTCCTTAATGCAATACAAAAAACAGATATCTCAATTATATACGAACTATGTGCATGTCTTTCACAAACAATTAATAATGAAAGTGGGAAAGGAGGGAAGTGGTTGATACAGAAGAAGGAAAAATGAAGTGAGCAAGGACTAATATTTTAATTCGAAAATATTCTAGAGAACCTAAGCTATACTAAACTTTTCAAAGAAATAAGCCTTATAAACATGACCCTCTCTTGAGATGCCACCTGTGCCATCTCATCGTATCAGTTTTCAACCTTTGGAGAGGTCCTAAGCTTATTCCAATTCTAATATGAGTGTAGGTCTTCCCGTGTGAAACACCTTTTTACTAATTTAGCTGTGTTCATGGGTGGGTGACGGGGTGGGACTGTGGCAAAGAGGAGACCATGGGCTTCTTGAAATACACTTATGCAGTTGGTGTGGTATAACTTTTTTTGTGTGTAGACTAGCCAGAACGCCCCTTGCTGCCGGAGTGGTGTAAACTACTCTTAAAGGCATGTCTAATAACTCTTAGAACTCAAATGTTTTTGGGCTTCAGGAAACAAGAAGCATTTTTAAAATTTCTCTGCTGTAGTTCAGTTTTACTCTATTAGGATGACAAGAAATAGTGTTTTCAAATTTAATATAATAGATTCATGTAGGTAGGGATTGAGAATGATGATATAGTTTTAAGTAGCAAGTCTCTTTTACATCATACAGCCAGACTGGGGGTCAAGAGCCAGGCCAGAGACTGTAGGGGAAATCCAGAGCTGAAGCCTGAGAAAAAGACACAAACCAAAGCCAGGAGCTCACGAGTCAGGAGGCTTACCATAGTAGACAGAAGTGTTGACTGTCCTGGAAACCCATGGCCCTAGTTGGTAGGCAGCATTCGCAGCAGCCAATCAACCTTGCTGGTTGTAAACTGGGGTAGAGTTTATTAGCTGAAGGCTTACTGCAGGTGTGGCTGTTGAGGCACTTGGTCCAGGCTGATCTGCCTGATCAGAGTCCCTGGGGTCATGGGCGGGTTGTGTTTTTCACCAGATCCTTGCTTTAATTATAGCTATGGTGTAGATGGGTACTTTGTTGTATTATTTACCTTATGAACATAATGATCCACTGGGCACCTATACACGTGCAGTGAGGCTGCTCTGACAGGCTGTAATTACAGTGCATCAGAGAAGACTTGATTAATCGAGTCTTCTGGAGCATTGTAATTAACTACACTCCAGCAGAATCCAGCGTCACATGTATCAGTATCTTAACTAAAGCTCATTCAATTAGCTTTATTTAAAGTTCCCCTGCCACCATTTTTCAGTGTGGGGACATGTGATGCTCTGGGTGCTTTAATTAAATTGCCTCTGACAGTTTGGCCATTCAAAAACAAATATGATCCTATTTCTAAATATGAATATTTAAAATGCCTTTAATGTTTCTATAGCCAAAACAGAAGGAAGCCATTAGAAATGAACCAATAACATGTTGAGTTCATTCAGGGAGTCTAACTTTCTGGATTTATAAAGTAAAAATCTGGTCATCTCATTAAAACAGGACTACTTGAATAAATAAAACGAGTATAGAACTCTGATGTGCTAAAGTGGCTATAATTACTGTGTATCTTGGTTTTAAGGTTGCCTCTTGAAATTCACTTAAATATTCCTACCCTCTACATCAAAATGGTTTTTTTTAGGCATCATCACATTGGAAGTTCTGAAAGGAACAAATACATTTGTTGTTTGAATGTTGAGTAGTTCTGTCTGCTATAGAATTTCCATAATGCTAGCAATCAAATGCACTATACATATTTTGGATGAAGTTTTGTTCTTACATTAACTTTTTAAGGTGAAAAGGGAATTTAGCAAATAAATTTAGCTACAGTAGGAAGATATGAAAATAAATTACGTAAAATAACTGTAAGCATCGAATATATAACCATAACAAATATACAAGTATAAATACAGAGCCAAAATTATAATGTAAATCTTGATAATATTTAAAGATTACAAAATTAAAACATGGCTCTCTGCAAAAGTCTACATCCATTAACATTTTGTGTGTTCTATGACAACCTTTATAAAATAGCTAGCTCCATTTGCTTGCTATTGTTAGTGTGAAATTTTCACACCAGTATTGCTCTCTGGTAGTAAATTTACTGTTTTGTTCGTTTTCATCATTGTTCCAAGTATTAAATTCATAATATTTCTGAACTTTGTGGATTTAGTTTTCTCTTTCAATTCTGGTCTCATTTTTGCATCTAGGATTGTTTCACTGTCCCATAGTAGCAAGGCTGTTGTCAACGCTGTCTTGTTGGCTACTGGCCCCTAAAATATACCACTCAGTTTTTACTCAGCAATTGTTGTCAATTACCCTTTTGCAAAAATAAGTACCTTAAAGTTCTCATTAGTTCTCTGAGTGGCTCAAGAGAAACAGAGATGCAACTGGAAGGGAATAGAGGACAAGGTCCACTTCAGTAATTCATTATGTCACAATTCTCAAATGTAATCTGGGACACAGCAGATCTGTGGGCTGGGTTCAAAATCAATATGTGTTTTTGTAGCAAAAGCCCCAGTTTTTCCTTTTTTCCCCCCCTTTAAAATGCATTCCCTCCCCTTCTCCAACCATTTCTGACTTTGTCTCTCCCTCTCTATTCCGTATGGATAATTATAAGTAAGCTAAGGTGTAGGATAAGCTTTAACATTTTATTTTAGGTAGTAAGTTTTATTTCTCTCCCCTCTGAAAATAAGTGCCCTGCTATTTTGATATAGATATTCACTGTTTTATAAGTGATAATGATTATATTTTTATTGATTATTTTTTTTGTACTGCTTTTATATTGTGTGATTACTGTTTTAGGCCTATATATGTAAGTTAGCATAAGTCATCTCAAGTTTCCATCTTGTAATGTCAAGCCTCCATCTTATCCCCATGCCCGGTTGCGTAACCTATGACTCATACTACCCCTCCTATGTAACTTGGTTCCTGAATGATTAGGGATGACTGAGGGTGCTTGAGAGACAATGGCAGTAGCTCTAAAAATAGCTCCCTCTGAATGACCGAACCATCAACACCAATACCTGGACCAACAACCCAGCCATTGGAACCACTCTCAGCATTCAAAAAACAAAAGATGAGGCAACCCACCACTGTGCCAAGGCTACACATGCTCAGTAAGAACATCTGTAACCCTCTGGAACAGGACTGACCTTGCCTGGACAAGCCCTCCCCATAGGAGATCAGAGGTAGTCTGCTCCATAAAAAGGGGTAGTGAAGACTGAGTGCTTGGGAATGCCGTCTTTAACCGCTGCTGCTAGTGTGTGTGTGTGTG
>NW_017728906.1:28547633-28567470 GCF_001723895.1 Crocodylus porosus
AGGCCATCACCTTGCATTGATTCATCCAGGAAGCACAGACCTCACTCAGGAACAGAGACAAGAACCCAGTATTTGAAAGACAAAAGACCCTGCAGAACCAGCAACTCTACCATTGTACCCCACCATTACACACACCTGAAACTGCACATCCCTGCATAGAGCACACATGCTTAGTACAGCAGGGGCTGACCCTTACCTGAGCATGCCTCCTGTCACTAGGGTCACACAAGGTCTGCCCCTATAAAAAGGGACAGTGAAGACAGACCCAGTGGGAACGACATTTCTATATGAATCAGACCAGCTCCACATCACGCTGCCTATCCACCCCAGAGGCCATGGTGGTGACCCCATCTGGACAACACCAAGCTGAAGGAGACCCCAAATGGCCATCGAGCACCAACTTCCAGCCTGGGATAGGTAGCTATCCCCTGCACATTTCCTTCTCCAATTTGGACTCTCTCTCTCTCTCCCCTCTTGGACTTCAGCCCCTGCACTAAGCCTCTTTGACCCCTGCTGCCATTGTGTGTGTGTGTGTGTGTGTGTGTGTGTGTGTGTGTGTGTGTGTGAAGGAACCAATAAGATATTGTGTCACCATCCCCCCTGTTCAATAAAACTACTGTCCTTTGTAACCCCGAGTTGGGTTGTGTTTTACTGAATCCTGGTCCCTTCCCTATCTCTGTCTCTGTCTCTCTCAGTTGCAGCCCCATTTTCCTGATCTCTCAATTCTGTTTCCCCTTTCCTGCCACCTCTCAGCTTCTCTCTGTCCTTTTTTTTGCAGGCTCTCAGCCCTGTTGCTTTCTGCTTTCAGTTAACACCAATTAACCTTAATTTACCCTAACGTCTCTCCAGTCTGCTGGTTCTAGTCACAGCACTGACAACTTTCACCCCCTACACTTTCATTCTCTCTCTCTTACCTTATCCTTCACCCAGGTATCCCAAGTATACCAAGCACATATATACACACCACAATACCCAAGTTAAGAACTCATCTGTGTGTATGTGTAGATGAGTGGTATGTAAGTGAACTGATATACATGTATGTCACTGTGTGCATGATATACAAATTATTGATCCATGTATGTGTATTGGGTGTGCAGTTATTGGTAATTGATTCTGGTCTCATTTCTTTTGGTCTATATTGTGTGTGTAGGTGCTTGAATTGGTGAAAGGTGTGCATTTGTCTAGGCTGGTAATTTTGGATTTGTGTGTGCAAGTCTGGTGGGGGTGCCTGCACCTACAGTGTGTGCATGTACCTAGTGTGTGTATGTGTGTGTGCACCTAATTGATTTTTGACTGCGTGTATGTGCAATTGTACACCATGCCCTCCTGTCTAACAGTGCAATATTGAGATCCTGAGAGTTGGCCTGACCCCACAGGGCAACATTATGGCTAAACCAGGATTATTGGCAGATGTGCTGGTGGCTTTTCTTTTCTTTCCAACCCCTATTTTATAGAAGAGATGCATATTAGAACTAAAAGAGTCGGGGTCCTGTGGCAACTCTGAATTCTCTCTCTGTATTATCTGGGAGATGATAGTGTGCACTCTGGGGGCATGTTCAGGGGCTCCATATTTGATGCACTTCTAGCTGTACTCAGGGAATGCCCCTGCATGCATGCTCTGGCATTTAGCAAGTTGCCCTTTGTAGGGTAAAGTAGGCTGAAGCCAGAACCTAGGCTGGCCACAGCAGCCTTAACCGGGGCCCTGACGGCCTCCTGGGGCTTCAGCAGTGGTGATCTGGGTTCAAAGAGCCTGGCTGGCAGCCAGAGCATAGCTTTGGCCAGCCAGGCTCCAGTTTTGGGTGGTGCATGCTGCCTCAAAAAAGCCTTAGCCTTTGTGGTGCCTCAAAAAAGCCTTAGTTCTTTGTTCCTAATTTCTGCCTGTTAGTTCCTGCCTCCTGATTCCTTGACCAGACTCCAGCCTGGACCATTTGCTCTAGCCTTCCTTGCCACTTCCTGACTTCAGTCCAGAGCCATTTTTTGACCGCTTTCCTTTGTGTCTTAGTTTGGCGATTCCCCATATCTTGGTCCCATATGGCTACAAGTGCCTGCTCTGGAGCCTCAGGATGGTTACTTCAATTCAGATCCCTGCTTCCTTTTCCTGAACTCCCTGATTCATAGTTCTACCCAGGATCAGTATCCACATCTCAATCCCTTACAGACCTCAATCTCCTGATCTTCTTGCTCCAGATCCCTGACTTCTAAGACTAGTTGGAACTCTTGCTTACTGACTTTTTCTGTTCCTGTTCCCCTGTGTTGTGACCTTCACCATTAAGTAACCACATTAATTTGGCATAATACTCCTTTCATATGGTTTATTTCACAGATACGCCTTGTACCTTATCTCCACTAGCATTTTACAGCAGTATAACTCATGCATATTTAATAATAAATACTCTTACCAAATAATAAAACAAACTAATAAAAACATTTGCTTTTCAACAGATGACAGAATTTCCAACAGGTACAAGGGTTAGGAGGTGTCCCCAGCCCCTCTGCTTCTGTTTAGTTGCCTCCCCAGAAGCTCAACAAGTTCCCTTACCCTAGTCTCAGTATGAGGCAGAGTAGTTAAGATGTTTCAGATCCTCAGACATTGCTTTGAGTTGTTCTTTGTCAATCCCTGTCAACTGAAGTTGCAAATGGGAATCATATTGTTTGGACTGAGGAATTAAAAGTGGCTGGATGTAATGATGTCTACAAAGCTATTTTTTGTTCTTCTGGCCACAGAAATTGTCCTCTTTTAATTCTGCTAGCCTAAATGGCCATGGGACTTAGATGGGCTTTGGCTTAAAAGCCTGCAAGTACATGGTTTTACTGGTCGAATAAAGTTGGACCTGCCCATAGATCAGGAAGAGTAGTGCCAGCTTTAAAATAATTTTTAAATGTAAAACTGTCAAAACCATTTCTTACATTTGCACAGATTTCACTCTCTGTTATGAAGACTTGTAAACAGGTCATGGGCCATTAAGCCCTGTAGTGCTGTTCCTTTTCCAAAACCTTTTTGGCTAGATACCAGTTTCCCCATGGAGAAATGTGTCAGTCATCATCATTAAATATAATTTACACCAGGAGATGTGCTAGTGGGTTATCAGCCAACTTGGTCTCTATGCAGCTGTGAAGTGGTTGGGAGGCTGGTGTAGAATGCCTCCTGATGTTCTTGCAGGTTAGCAGGAATCAGAGTATGCACGGGTAAACAAAAAGTTGGTAACACCAAAAAAGGAAGTGGAAAGAAAGAATATGAGAAGGTATGAAGAGAGACCAGTGATGTACAAGCAGGGACTATGAAATTATCAAGAGAAAGAGAAAAATGTAAGAAGGGAGGCAAGGAGAGCCTCAGTTAAAAATGCAACATAGAGACTGTTTTAGTAGCAAATATCAGCATATAGTAATACTTTTTTAAAGGAAAAGACTACCAAAGGTGAGTAGCAGTCAACAAAAATGCTAAAACTGTTTACTGTAGCTAAATGTGTTCTGTGCCTGTGATTGGGATTGTTTAGGTGTGCTGCGTGAAGATTTGGGTATGGAGTTGGAGTAAATGTAAGAGGGAAAGAGATTTGAGTCAATAACTTTTTTTGTTCCACTGAGAGGAGTGCAATGAAGCTTATTTCAGTATCCATTATCTTTTATATAATCTGCTGTGCTAGGGATAGAAATTATACATACACTGGTATAAGTGACTGGAAACCAGTTTATATGTGTAACACAACAGAAGTTCAGTGCACGTAAACCACTTTCAAATGGCTGAAACCAGTTTAAGATAAACCTGGATAGATGTAGTATCAGACTTAACTGATATAGGTTAAATTGGTTTATTGAACTTCTGTCTCAGATCCTCTCCAGCCTAAAGTTAACTCAGTCCCCCAGAATCCCAGAATACTTTGCACCTTCCCTGCAGCTCCCCACCCCCCTTGCAGGGTGGCTGGGCTAGCCTTAGCCCAAGCTGTCTGCGCCCGCTAAGATTCCAGTGTGCCTCTGCAGGCATGTGGCTGCATTTTTCAAATCAAAAATGAATGTCTGCTCACTTGCTTATTGGTTCAATCTACGCAGCTTAGACTAACCTACAACGATTGAATTGATTCAGCCTCAGGCTTCTTGACTGTCTGTACTTAGCCCTAATGTGTTAAATATAGGAATTAAATATCTTTTGGAAATTTAAAATAACCTATTTCTTTTTTTTCTCTCCCCCATCAGGTTAGCCGAGGATCTGATCCTATTGGAACTGAACTGCCCAGGTCCTATACTTGAGCTAGGTGGGCCCTCGTCTCATTGCAGATACTGCTGGCTAGGATCAAGTCTATGGATGATCTGGCAGGAACTGCTGGTTGCCCACCCAGTTCAGCTCAAGAAGAGAAAAGGAGCCAGGTTCAGCTCAAACAGTAGCACTTGCCATGTCATGTGCTAAGGGATTAATAGTACAGCTGCAGGATTTTCTCCATTCCAACTGCAGTGTTGTCTTCCCTTTAAAAAGATCCTACTTACTGGCATTTGCAAGGAAAGATCCTTTTTACTTCATTCCACCTTTCAAAAACAGGGTGGGTGTCTTATTTAGGGTGGAGTGGTATCTGAGAAAAATATGGTGTGTATAATAAATCCTTTGGGGAATGGACTCTTCTACATATACTTACAGTACACGTTACAAAGGAGTTTTAACCCTACGTGTGGATGCTGGCAAAACACAGTAATAGGAATAATGAAAATATTACTTATTGCCAGCCATTTTGCAATACTGCATATGTTGCAACATAGGAATACTGCCATATTATATCATCATATTGATGAAAAGAGAACATTACAAACTTAAATCAGGTGTGGTATCTGTGGTAATTATATATTGCAGGGCCCATGATATATAACTGTATAAAACTGAGTACATCCTATTAAATTGGCTGCTACAACCTATCAGGTAAATACATTTTATTATATCACTAGTAATAACAGAATGGTATTATTTACATGGTACCTAGTAATAATGCCTTCAGAACTGATATTAAGATGGACTTTCTCCAGCTCCACCTACAGAATCTTTCATTTGCCATTTTTCTCTCTGGGCCATCAATTGATCAGTTTTCATCTAAGGTTCTTACCTGGCAAAACAGTTATTCATGAACAGTAGCAGTCTCAAAGCCATGTCAGGGAAACAGTGTATCACCTGGAGGATTTCTAGCAGAGTGGCATAAATCAAGTTTAGGCTTCTGGGTTTTTTTTTCATGAAGCAGCTGCATCACATTCCTCTGAAGCATCTTCTTCCTTTTCACACAATGCTTGGGGCTGTCTTCTCAGTTTCTCTCTCTCTCATGTGATTGGAATACCCATACCATTTGTGAATGTGACCTGTTTCACATTTTATAAATATGCTGCAGAAGTTCTTCTGGTTTGTTTAGTTACAGTAGAGCCAAATACCACATTTAAGGAGCAGAAGAATGAATTCTGATGGTATACACAGCCCCCTCACAGGGGGTCCACCTACCACCATCACTGGGGCTCTACTGGGGTCATCTACTTCTTGGGGCTCAGGTGGACACAGCCATGCCTGGCCTTAGGGTCTTACACACACCACCCCTCACTGCAGCTCCACTGGGGTCTGCCACCCCATCTGGCTCAAGTGGTCATAGCCCTACCCAGCCCCCTCTCAGGGCCTCTGCAGCCACAGGACTCATGAAGAGCCTGAGCACTGCTCCAGGTCCCTGTTGTGACCTGGGCCTTGCCTCAAGACTCCCATGAGCATGGGCTCTCCCTGTGCAGATGGAATCCACCAGGGATGTGGGGGCTGGGGTTTTTAACTGCCCCTCCTTGCCTTTCACCAGGGAGGTAACTGACCTGGTATTTCTGGGGAGCTACCCTTTTTGGCCTATGTTTGAAAATGGCCACCACAGTCAGCCACCTGGTGGCTGCCTGCTTCAGCTTTTGAAGTGACTGAACACTAAAGCTGCTACCTCACACTTGGCCTTAGGCATTTAACTTTGTGTTTGCTTCTATTAAAATTCCTCTTTGCACTTCATACTGTTAGGCACAATATAGGGCAGGGTGGTACTTCAAGGTGTGAACAAGCATTTGCCACACTTTTTCTAGTTGTTGATGGCTTACTTTATGCCACCAGCACCTAAACCCAAAACAGGCTCATGCAGCAGTTCGCTGCTCTAAGGAGCAGCGTGTACAGGCCTTCACCACTTCCAGGGAAACCAGTGTGAGGTCCCTCCCAGGCCTACAAGTAAAGGCATGATAAGATCTGATGTCTGATCCACACAATTGCACTTCCTGCCAAGCCAGAGTCCTGTAATATACCTATACAGGTTTTCCTCAATTTATGCTATACATGCTTTCCCAGAGAATGATGCATAAATCGAATTTGCATAAAGTTAACCCACTTTACAGTGTAACAAATAGGGATAAGTTTCCACGGTGGTGAGGGATGGAGGAAGTGAGGCTGGAACTAGGGAAGGGGCAGGGGGAGAGGGTGCTGTTCCTGGGTCTGTACAAGGCAGCAAAGCAGATGACATAGAGCAGCAGTCATGTCAGCCCCACATGCAGCGACCCCAGAAGCGGCTGGCACCACCTGTCTGCAGCCCCTGGGCTGTACTGTGCTCCGCCTGTCCCCACTTACCTCTGCTCTTGGTCTGTGCCATACCCTGGTGCAGGCAGATGATATCGGCTGCTCCTGGGGCTGCTGCAGCCAGGGCTGGGGTGAGAAGGGCCCTTTCCCCTCCTCCCACAGACTTACTTGTTTGTGTGGGGGGACATCTATGCTGATCGCATAAAAGATAATTTACCTCGCATATAAAGAATTATGGGTCTAAATATGCTCATCACATAAGAGTGAATTCACATATAAAAAAGCTGCATAAATTGAGATAAACCTATAATAGATAAATACTAAAAAATCTGTGACAAACACTGAATCCTAGAGAAAACATTGTTTTAAATAATATTTTCAGATCAGCTTACCTGTTATAACCTTACGCGTCAGTATATTATAGTGGATAAGTAAGAGGCCATGTCCAGACTAGTGTGGACATTTGGTTTCCCAGGTACAAGTAGCAGTGACACATCTTAGCAGTGACACATCTTGTGCCACTGCTACTTGTTGCTGGGAAATGCCTGTGCCACATGCACTGTGGTGCATGGAAGGTTACCTTGGGTGGGGTAGTGGAGGCTGGGGCTAGCATCTATGCTGCATCTAGCAGCCTTTGTTGGGATCCTAGGGGGTGGAGAAGCTGCAGCCATGGCACTCCTGCAGCTATGAGCCTGGCCAGAAGCTAAAGTGTGACTCCAGTTGGCCTTGCTCTAGTTTTAGGCAGCATGTGCTGCCTTCATATATGTTGCCCCATTTTTTTTCTTCATACAAGATTTTTGACTGCATGCAGGATCTTCTGGGGTCAACAGCCCACCCTGCACTGCAAGGTAACAGCATGGGGAATGCCTGAATGTGCAGCATGTAGTGCTGCAGATGGGTCTGCAGTGCCACATATCACACAACTGTGCTTGTCTGGATGTGGCTAGAGAGGATAGCAAGCAGCTTTGTTTGGAGCTCAGATACATTAAAATGTACATAGTATTTGCTAGAGATAGTGAAAGTGACTGAAAGAAAGAACAAAAAAAATACTATTTTTTAATATGAGGCTTGAGTATATTTTGCCATATGAGGCCTTGAAATATCAGATTTCTGCTTCTTCCATTCATAGCTGAATTCTCCAATAGGAAAATTATATTATACATTTCAAGACCAACTCTTTTCCTGGACCCTTTTCAGGCCTGTCTCAAAGAATAAAGATTTTGATGGTTCTGAAGGTCAT
Source organism: Crocodylus porosus (assembly GCF_001723895.1). Lineage (NCBI taxonomy): Eukaryota > Metazoa > Chordata > Crocodylia > Crocodylidae > Crocodylus > Crocodylus porosus. The sequence goes on from NW_017728906.1 coordinate 28,555,421, forward strand.
GTCCTTCTTGTATAGCAGATATTCAATTTTATCCTGAAACTATCTGTAAGCTTTACTTTTTCACCTTCAAGATACTGTATCTTTTCTTTAATATTTTTAGTTTTACTTTGTCTTTTCAGGCTGCCCAGAGGGTAACAGTCAGTTTTCTAGTTCCTCTAAGGCATTATGCTTTAATAACACAGTTTGTTCTATGTTTCCACCTCTCATGTATGTTTTATGTTCATCCTGCAGTTTGTATGACATATTTTCATTTTTAGAGTGGGATGGCCAGGAAAGTGGGAAATAAATTGCTATGCAAACTTTCAAATTATGCATAAAATGTCCACACAGTACACCAGGTATGCATCTACATGTGCAAATAGTTTCATAGATTTCATAGACATTAGGGCTGGAAGGGACCTCGGAAGATCCAGTTCAGCATCCTGCCCAAAAGGCAGAAAGTCAGCTGGGGTCATAGGATCCCAGCAAGATAAGCATCCAATTTACTCTTGAAGGTGTTCAATGTAGGTGCTTGAGCCACCTCCGATGGCAGGCTGTTCCAAGGGGAGAATGACATCCCAGGATTTGCTTGAGAAGCATCTATGGATGCAAGCCAGTGTTTTGGTTGCTTTATTAGCCGCAGCATTGCATTGCAGTCTCATGTTCATCTTGTGGTCAACGATGACCCCGAAGTCTCTTTCTTCCTGTCCTGGAGTTGGTAAACCAAGCTCACGGTGTCATGGTGGGGCGGCCGGGTGGTGGCAATTGGACACGGACAGGTGGGTTTAGTGGTGATGGAGTCTGTATGGCACGGGAATCGTGGTGGTTTTAAAACAGATGAATTTATTTAACTTATGCTTTTTGAGGCATAGGTGAGCCGCTCTTCAGTTACAGTGGCACAGAACAAACTAACAACAAAGGGGTCTGTTGGCCCATGGGGTTCCGGAGTGAGCCCTTGCTATCTACCCCATGAGGGATAGGGGCGGCTGCCCACTCCTTAAGTCCCAGGGCTGGTCAACAGCTCAAGTAGGGATAAATGAATAACAGAACAAGAACTGTAACGCGTCGAGATGAAAATGAAGATGGTGTCATGACGCCAGTCCCACAGGACAATCGGGTAGTCTAGGGCGATAACCGAGGTTGAAAACCAGGCAAGTTGAAAATGAAGCTGACGTTGAAGTAGCGAGGGTGTTCCGAGAGCGAGGTCAAAATCAGAGCCGAAAACAGTCCAGTAACCGGAGAATCAATACAGTGCAAACAAGGTACGATTGGAATGAAACGCAGCAAGAGCCCATGCTGGAGGAGACCGATAGGCCGCAGAGCCTAACTGAGAGACAGGCCCTGGAGACCAGCCTCTGTCCTCAGTTGAACGGGTCTCCCCCTGTGGGAGGGGCTCACTAACTTTTTATGTGAATTTGGTGGCCAATTGGAACGCTTACCTCGAAGAATTTTCTAGTCAGTTTACTTCACTCAGTCATTCACCAGGCATGCGCCAGGACAAGCCCTGTAAAGCAACTGAGCCTGCACAAGACTGAAAAGTAGGTCAAGGCTGATTGACAGTTCCTGAGGTCACCCAGGGGGCACATGCTGGGTGCACTATGAAAACTTCACCCCCTCCTCCAAGTCACTGATGAAGATGTTGAACAGTGTGGGCCCGAGGACCGAGCCCTGGGGGCCCCCACTGCCCTCATCCCTCCAGGTCGAAAATGACTCATCCACCACCACTCTCTGGGTGCGGCCCTCCAGCCAGTTGGGAACCCATTTGACTGTGTGGGTGTCGATACCACAGTCCCCCAGTTTCTTAATGAGAACGGGATGAGAGACGGTGTCGAAAGCCTTCTGGAAGTCCAGGAAGACACGTCCACTGCTACCCCTGTGTCTAAGGATTTGGTGACCTGGTCATAGAAGGCCACCAGGTTGGTCTGACAGGACCTGCCACTGATGAACCCATGTTGGTTGCCCCTAAGCATGCAGTCCCCTGCTAACCCCTTGTGGATGTGTGCCAGAATAATTAAAAAAGCTTAGCCAGGATTGAGAGAAGACTATCTGGCCTATAGTTCCCCGGATCCTCCTTCCTCCCTTTTTTGAAGATGGGAACCACATTGGCCCTCTTCCAGTCCTTTGGCATTACACCTGAGCACCATGAGTGCTCGTAAACCCATGCCAGGGATCCCGCAATGACCTCAGCTAATTCCCTCAGCACTCTGGGGTGGAGATTGTCTGGACCAGCTGATTTATATACATCCAGTCCCTCCAGAAGTTCCCTGACTAGATCCTCACTGACTCTTGGCCTAGGTGTGCCTCCTCTCAGGGCCTGAGAGGGTCCTGGTGGGGAGGCTGATCTGGTTCTTGCTCAGGAAAATGGAGGCAAAGAAATTGTTAAATAGATTAGCATTGCCATCTGGTGTGATGACCAAATTTCCTAGCGTGTCTTGCAGGGGCCTCACATTAGCCAGTACCTTCTTTTTGCCCCCTATGTATTTAAAAAAGGACTTCTTGTTGTCCTTGATCCAGAAAGCTAGTCCCAGTTCCATCTCTGCCTTGGTCTTCCTGACTGCCCCTGCTATTGCACCTGACAGATTTCCCTGGGGCAGCTGGGTCAAGTCCTTTACCCCTCTCTGTGCCTCCACACACTCACTGGGAGTGTGTGGCGGGTGATTAGCCAGTTCAGGTCTCTGTGGTTCTTTTGTGGGTTCTTGTGGAAGATACGCTCCCAGATGACAAAGTTATCATCGGGGAGAAGCTCCATGGTGGAGAGCATGTCTCTGGCTCTGACTGCCTTCTGTATCTTCCTGTGGTTTGACAGAGTCACGAGGCCTTCATTCTGTAGCCAGTACTGACTCCATAACTTGTTCAAGACCTGGGTGTTCCATGGTCCATGGTGTCCCATTGGTGTCCCTTCTGGTAACGCTTGCAGAGCTATGGCCTGGGTCCCAGGACACCAAAATGTGGGTCAGCTCCTGCATAAAGGCAGTCTTGTGGGCATGACTGGACCAGTAATTGTAGTAGGTAATGGTCATCCACTGTGCCTACAAGGTCTTGACCTTAATGCAGCACTGCTGCGCTGACCGGGAGTGCTCTCACTTCCACATGCCATCTGACAGGCCTTCATAAATGTGAGCATTTGAATGCCTGCCCCACGCCAACTGCCTCAGCATGTTGACACACCCTCAGAGGAACACAAGGTTGCCAACCTCTTTCCAGGTCCAGCTGGGGGCTCGTGTGGTTGGCACAGGCATGCTTATGCAAGTGGCACTGGGGATCAGTGGGTGGGATAGTGAGGACATGATATCCTGCACCAGCTTTCCAGGCTCCTGCAAGGCTGTCCTTGTGATGCTGGTCCTGGATGCAGTGCCCAGTGCAGGGGCATGGCAAGGGACTGCCCCATTCCCCTCCCCCCCCACTCCCATGGCAAGGGACTGGGAGCCATGCAGCAAAGACACTTAATTACAGTAATTTCAAAGACAGGAGATACCACTGGGGTTGAACAGCAGCAGGGAGCAGGTGATGGTCCTGATGCCAGAGACAGCCAGCCAGCAGTCAAGGGGGAATGTCAGGGCTGGGCAAGGGAAGTGCAGCAAGCTGTAGCCCTTTGCAACACTCACCTGTGGCCAAGCAGCAGCTCTGGAGAGGGGAAAGGCCAGGCAGAGGTAGCCTGTGTCCTGGCCAGGAGGGCACATGGGACCGACCATGGTCCTGTGGATTGCATTGGAACCACCAAGCTTCTGTGTGGTGTGCCGCAAGGCACAAGATGGCTACTGGCCCTTATAGCCTACAGCTAATGGCTACCAGAGCATCCCAGGCTGCCCCAGAAGAGGTCCCAGCCAGAAGCCCTGAGGCTGGACTGAGGGCAGCCTCCTAGGGGCAGGGCAGACCCAGAACTAAAGTTAGTTTCAGGTCATGTCTACATGTGTGTTACTGCACATTAATAAATTACAACTAAATTTGATGCCTTCATTTGTAGGTATCAGAATTAGTTGTGATGAGCCATTTTTACTGTGCAGTAAGGGGGTGCATGTGTAAGCATGAGCCCATACTGTGCCGTAAATTAGGTTAATATCCATTAGCATGTCTACACGAGACAGATACATACTTGTGCATGTGTGTAATTTGATGGAACTATTTAAATAGTTAATACCAATTCATGGCTCAGAAAAAAATAGAATCCTACCCCCCGCCCCCCCAGCTGGGCAAGCTGCAGCAGGGCAGAGCCCCCGCTGCTGTACCCACATCCAGTAATGCACCCTCCACCCCAGCTGGGCAGCTTGTCCCAGCCCCAGCCCCAGCCCCAATCCCTCTCTTCTCCCCCAGTCCCAACAGACTTACCAGCTGGAGGCAGCTGTCAGCTGCCTGTTTAGTCTATGGCTGAATCTCCAAATTGGCAGAATCTTTTCTGAATCATTTTCCAAATCAATTCAGATGCTTTGAATTGATTTAGAGCTTTTACTTGGTCTCCTGATATGATTTGGAGATTTTGTCCCCGAGTCGGGGCAAATCTCCTTCCAATCAAATCAGCTACCAAAGCTTTGCACAGCCCTACTGACAGCCATGGGCAGATCTATGATTTTAGAAAGAGGATTACAGACGTTGCAGATCATCACATATAAACCACCTTATTTTTTTTTCCTGCTAAGAAGCTTTATTACTAAGCCAGGGGTCTACAGCTATATTATTATTCAATTTAAGATAGAAACAAAAAAGAAGTATAACTTTATTAGAGTTGCAATACATTGCTGTATCATATAACATATATAAAAACACAAAAGACTAGGCAAAAATAATCAATCAAACACTGCTGTTTCATTAGTCATGTTGTCATTAAACTATAATGTACATTTCTTTTTCATATTCATAAAACAAAATCTACAATTCATGAGCATCTTAACAGTGCCTCCAATGATTCACTGCAAATTTTTTCTATACCTGAGTTGTTGTTCACGTTAATTAACCCTTCCACAACTGGGTTAAAGCTTCTAGCTAAATTTAAAAAAAACATTCTGCAGGGCTATGAAAAAGGAATTACACTACCAGGAATAGCTAAGAGACACAGAAGATTTGCAGAAAAAAGAAGTGCTTGATTAGTGGAACCATTAAAAACTATTACAAAGGAAAGAGGGCCATTAACTCCTGTGGAATGAAGAGTTTAGAAGGAATCAGGTAGATTACAATGAGCCATGAAGTCAATTGACTCCTTCACTGGTACCTGAATTGAAACGATGTTGTAACTGTGAGGCAGTTGGTTTTAAATTTTGGATGGACCAGAAATTGAAGGGGGCATGCAACGTGGTAGGCCCTTACTGACAACTAGCTCCCAAAACAGGTCCTATACTCTCAGCTCATTGATGTCATGGCTCTAGAGAAGGGCAAAAGAAGACACTGAACGACAGCTTGAAGGCCAATCTGAAAAAATGCAATGTCAACAGCTGGGAGACTCAAGCACTGAATTGCCCCCACTGGTGCTGTGATATATGACACGGCAATCATTTCAAGCTAAGTTGCCTCACTATATACATGGATAGATGAGAGAAACATGACCTGTGACCTGACATTGACAGGATCAACTCCTTCTTCCCAAAACTATTTGCCATATCTGCAGTAAAGCTACAGATTCAGATTGGCCTTTTGAGTCATTTATGAGCTCACAGATTTCCATATTTACTGGAAGACTCATCCTCATATTGAGGGACTGCTGCTGCAACTGACAATATAGCGTAGCGTGGATAAAAATGAAAGAAAAGAAAGCTTAGTAGTGGAGTGTGCAAATGTTTATCAGACCAGACAGATGATCAATGCCTCACCATGTAAAGGAGTGTTGTACCTATATCAACAAGACAATACACACAGGATCTTCAAAGATAGGAGTTGGTTGTTAGGATAAACTCAGCCATTTAAATTAAGCACTTAAATGTAGTTCTATAATCCTAAACTCCTATTTTTGAAAATTTGGCCCAGACATAATATTTAAAGAAATAAATCAATTAAAATCATGGATAAGATAATGTAAAATTTTTTTTTGCATCAATGGCTTTGTACACGCAGTCAAAAAGCTTGAGGCTGAATTGATTCAGTCTTTGTAGGTTTGTATAAGTTGTGTAGATTGAACTGATAAGCAAGTGAAAGGCATTCACTTTTGATTCTGGAAATGTAGCTCCATGCCTGCAGTGGCTCTGACCAGAAGCCAGCAGATACCAGAACACTCCTCCCTGCTTGGTTAAAGTTGACAGTTTGGGCCAAGGATTATAGGGAAATGCAAAGCATCCTAGGATGCTGGTTGATTGTGAGTTACTTTAATCTGAAGGGGGTCTGGGACAGAAGTTTAATAAACCATTTTAGCCTAAATCAGTTAAATATGATAATACATCCATCCAGGTTCATCTTAAATTGGTTTCAACCATTTTGAAAGCAGTTTATATGCACTGACCTTCTGTTGTGTTACATATTTGAGACAGTTTCTGATCACTTATACTCGTTTATCTTTAACTTCTGTCCCTAGCCGATAAATTTGTCTGCAAGGGTCAATTCATTTGACCCTTCAAAGTTTAATCTTTGTTTGTATTTAGCCAGGGCATTTCCTAGATAGATGGGGAAAAAAGTAAGCCTTTTCATTTATATAAAAGAATGGAACAATTTATTTCAGGCGGGGGGGTGGGGAGTAGCAAATTTTTGTTGTCTTCCTGTTAAATTTCCATACTGAAGCATTGAATTTTTCCTTTCTGTAAGGATTCTTATTCAACTTAAGGTCTTGTCATAACAAATTCTTTACATTAAGAAAGTGAAGAGTCTTCAGTCTTCTGGATAAATAAAATATTTAAAAAATGCAGCAGCAGTCATGATATCTAATATTAATTCAGCTTTCTGACAATGTCAGTTGCCCAAGATTAAGACCTATAATAAAAAAGATAGTGTTGACAGTATGTTTTAATGTGAAATCTATCGGTTAGTTTTGCATCTTTATAGTACCCTTTATGAAGGAAACAATGACAGTATGATGTGTTGAAATCCTACCAAAATTCAAACAAAACCAACCTGTTAAGAATATAAATGATCAGACAAGTGCAGAATGTATTTAGGATTTGAAAACTCGAGCAATTTCCAAAGCCTTACCTTGTAGGTGCAAGCAGTCCAACAGACAAAAGTGGAAGTAACTCCTTGGTGTCTATGTTTAAAATTAAAAAAAAAAATCTTGACATTTTCTTTACAAGCAGAACATCCTTTAAAGAGAATTGTTTTTATAGCTAGCCTGAAACCCCAGAGACAGATCACTTCAAGAAATTAAGGTTTATGGGAAGAAGAGCTAACCAAAGTAACATTAGAAAGATGAGAAGAGTTATTCATTGACTTCAGTCAAGTGTAGAAATCAGTATACTAATATTATGTACCAAGTAGTGTTGTAAAAATGACAAATAATATACAATAGAGATTGAAAGTAGTGCTGGGCAGAAAAAATTAAGTGGAGATTTTCCATAGGAAAATGCAATTATGCTGAAATTAAAATGCTTCATGGAATCATATTGATTTTGCTGAAAGTTTTGTTTTAGAAAAGAAGGGGAAAAACCAGGACACTGTTAAAAGGTTTTATTTTCAGAATTAAATATTTCTTTCTAAACTTTAAAAGTGAATTACCTTGTAATATATTATGTGCAATTTACAGGTTTCATTTTAATGCCCATAAGCTGAAACAAACCATTTTTTTCCTGGAATTTGCTTTCACAGTGGATATTGAAATGTTGGGATTTTGTTCTGAGTTGAAAGTGCTCTATGAAATGAAATCTCCATTCTCTGCCAAGCTCTAATTATAAGCTTTGTGTAAAGCAACTATATGAAATACCATTTCTAGCATAAGAGGAATCCTCTCGTAGTACAGAGCAGGCACATGAGTTTCTATACCATGCTCCTCCCTGATGGCTAAATAGAAGAAACCAATCATAACTACTGTTTCAGCCTCTTTAGAGAATGGTAAAAGCTCTTTTTGTCCTTGAACATGAAAGTTTGGATCAGGAAATTCAAAAGAACCTTATATCTTAACAGCCCAGACTACCATCATATACACTGTGTGCAGCTGAGCCAGACTTAAGTCTCTAGCTTCAATGTCTGGCTTAATCAAAATCAGACTTAAGCATCTAACTTAATCAAGATTTATATTTTATTTTGTTTTGATTTGCTTTGTATTACTATTGTAGTTTAAATAGCAAGCTATAAGATTAAATGCATGTTAATTACAAATATTGAAACTCTATAGAGACAAAGGCCTAGTTTTCATAGATTTCATAGACATTAGGGCTGGAAGGGACCTCGGAAGATTATCAAGTCCAGCCCCCACCCAAAGGGCATGAAGTCAGCTGGGGTCATAGGATCCCAGCAAGATAAGCATCAAAATTTCTTTTGAAGGCGTTCAGTGTAGGTGCTTGAACCACCTCCGAAAGCAGGCTATTCCAGACCTTGGAAGCTCGGACAGCAAAGAAATTCTTCCATATGTCCAGCCTGAAATGGTCTTGCAGGAGTTTATAACTGTTCAACCTCATCTTCCCTTGGGACGCTCTGGTGAACAAATGTTACCCTAGATACTGGTGGTCACCCCGATAAACTTATAGGTGGCCATCAGATCATCCCTGAGCCTGCATTTTTCCAAGCTAAAGAGGTCCATAGCTCTCAGCCTGTCATTGTAAGGTCTGTTTTCCTGACCTCTGATCATGCATGTGGCTCTTCTTTGGATTCTGTCAAGCTTCTGCATATCCTTTTTGAATTGTGGGGCCCAAAACTGGATGCAGTACTTCAGCTGCAGCCTCATCAAGGTGAAGTACAAGGGGAGAATGACGTCCCAGGATTTGCTTGAGAAGCATCTATGCATGCAAACCAGCATTTTCATCGCTTTACTAGCAGCAGCATCACATTGAAGGCTCATGTTCATCTTGTGGTCTATGATGACCCCCAAGTCTCTTTCTTCCATAGTGCTAGCCAGTGTAGCACTGCCGAGCCTATAAGGATGCTGCAGGTTTTTCCTCCCAAGGTGGAGAACCTTGCATTTTCCAAGGTGGAGAACTTTTCATTAAAGAGTGTTATGGGTAGACCTTGGTTCTTCAAGGAAAACATTGTGTGCATACTCAACTATCTTCCATGGCAGTGGAATCCTGTACTCGCCCAGGAGCGTTACTCCAACTTTGCTGAGTAGAATAAGGCTTCTTCTTCAGCCTGGCACTTGGCTGAAGGCACATGAAAACAGTATGTAGCCTTTTGCTAGCTGCCATACCCCTAGAGGTGTTATTGTGTTGTTCTGTATCTTGAGCAGTGGTGGTCCATGGGGTGGCAGTGGCAGCTGCGGTGTTAATAGTGGAGTGGCAGCCAGAACAGCAGGGGTGCCAGCTGCTCTTTTTGTGTCTCCCAAAGTTGGCACCCAGGCCTTGTGCCCCAGTTAATTCCCCACCTTCTTAGTGAGGGGTACAGCATTAGTTACATTACTCTATTCAGTAGCTGTTGCCTTTCCAGACAGTTCCTTATACTTTGGCACATTGGCGACACATAGGGGGTGCATGCAGGTGCACATGCACGCCCTGAGATCAGCTGTACACCTCCTGGAAACACCAGCTGTGAAACCAGAAGTGCCTCCAGAAATGCACTTCCATTTTTGCTGGTTTTGCCACTGGATCAGCAATTGGCTGATGGGGGACCCGCCTCCCACGTCAGTGATAGGCTTCTGTGGGACCCCCCCGTTAGCAATCTGGTGTCCCCACAGATTCGGGAAACACCAGTCCCCCATGCTTTGATAGCACAGCTACAGGGTGTGGAGCTAGCAACTAGCAGAAGAACATGAACAGATGCCCTCTTGTGGTAGAAACTTCCTGTCATTCTTTAATAACCATATACCTGCAAAGGAAAGGAAAAAAGGAAACAACCACTGTAGGTCATTCAAACATAACAGCTGTTCCTCTATTGGGTCATGTAATGGAGGTATGGAAGGTTTTACTGAGTGCTACTCTAGAACACATCCTCGCTAGAGAAAGTTATGAAATATTTTTCATTGTTGCTAAAGCATTACCAACTTTAATGTTACTGCATTACTTATAGGTCTTTCTGCCAAATAACCTTTATGCAATGTGCCAAAGAAATTATTCAGCCATATCTAAGAAACTGCAAATTGGCTTAGGTCTACTGATTTCACATGACAGGAAGCTGTCTATACTGTGTCTCCCAAACTTTCTAGTATGGAATAATTACTAAATTTATTAATTACATTTATAAATAATGATGTAGTTCTTCTATATCCTTTTTGGGGTGTGAGGACTAGAACTGGGCACAATATTAAAAGTGTGGATGCACCATTGATATATAAAAGAACATTCTTTGTACAGTATTGTGACTTGTATCTGGAATGATTTTAACTGGAATAATGACTAAAGTTAAAAAAATCTTCATTAAGTTTATGGATAATTATCCATAAATGTCTTCAGTGTAGAGTAGACCAAGGAAAGCAGATGGGTCCTATTTACCTAGGAAGTGGCAGATGATTGGGTAATTGCAAGATTCAGGAAAATAACTGATGTGTCATTTTATCTTGATTTGACCTGAATGCAGCATCTTCTAGCCCTATATTAGTGATTCCTTTAATCATAGTAAGCATAACCACATTCACCTTGTTGTCAGCTTTTAATAGGAATTGCATCAACTTAAAAAAAATCGAAGTGTTAAACACAGATAGATGTACTATAGTTGAAGATATGATGTGCATAAAAGAAGTGGAAAAGGGCAAACAGATTAGGAAAAATAATGATGTATGAAATAATAAACTGTTACAAAACCTTGATGCTGCTGAAAATTTAATTAAAAAAATTATGCAGAAACATATATGTTTTGTAATCACAGATGGATCAAGTCTCTTTCAATTACTCTAATAATGCCTTGAATTTTATTTGTGAAGACTGGAAGTCACAAATTAGTTTGTAGTCAATTAATAAGACTATTAATGTTGGAGCTGAAATTGTGGATTTGCATCTAAAAGGATTTTCTATGTAGATATTTAGGTAGGAGTTAAACTTAAAGCAAGACAAAAAACAATTCAGCAAGTTTTTAATTCTTGGTATTATTCACAAAGTAAACAGTGGGTTACTGTTCGCCAGTCACCTTGACCTAACCTCTTTGATACTTGATACAGCTAATGGATAAATAAAGCTAATAATTTACTCTATATAGTAGACATGTCAGTTAGTTAATAATCTGTGCCATACCTGATCAACATAAGGGAAAAAAATCACTTTGCAATGAGAGCTAAATCCTTTCTCATAGAATAGAGCTAACCTAGAGCTAAATTTTCTTGACAGGAAAATGAGAAAGGTAAAAGAAACTTGAGTGAGGAACATCTGCTTGTTTTCTGGACAGCCACTCTAATTAAAAAGGATCACAGGCACAAGTATTAAGCCCCAATGTTTCAAAATGGCCACAGGACACTTTATCTTAAGCTCATTTGATGAGGTTTAGATAAAGTACCCCCACAGTGAGTTTGAAATGCATGAAGACTTAATACACATGATGGTGAGGTGACACTGGAGCATTCTAATTAGAATGCAAGAAGGATTGATTAATTGAGTCTGCTTCAACAGGCTGTAATTAGAACGTGAATGAATGTGTCTATAGACAGCCAAATAGTATCACTGCCAAAAGATTGAGTATTGTGGGTGTGTCAGCAGATAAGAATGACTTCTAACAGAACAGGAGGGCTCACTAGGGCTGTATCTATGTAACTGATTCTCAGCCATGCTGCCACAGTCCTCTGAGGTGCTATGAGGTCCTTTTAAGGGTGACATGGCATGCTATGCAATATTAGAATTTCTCACAAGATAAACCGAGAGAGTTCAAATGAGAATCCATTCTGTCCAAGACATTCTGACCTCTTGTGGTATTTCTGAGCTCTTTCAACAGAAGAATCCTTTTATTATTTTTCTGCACTCATATACTGAGTGAAAGCTAAGAACTTCCACTTTCTGAGGGTACCTTGAGTCTACTGAGAGGTGCTTTGAGTCTAATAAGGTCCCCTGAGTCCATGTAACAGGTTGGGGAACTCCCCTCTTGCCAGCATGGAG
>NW_017728906.1:28567940-28585016 GCF_001723895.1 Crocodylus porosus
CTCTTTCCTGCCAAGGCAGGGGGTCGGACTAGATGATCTACCTAGGTCCCTTCCGACTCTAGCTACTATGAAACTATGAAACTATAAATCAGTGGTCTACCCTATAGACATCTGCTAATATAGCTGTCAGTCAGGGGTGTGGAAAAGGTGTGATCTATGATTGATATACCTGTGGTGAAGGATTCCCAGTGTCCACAGATATACCATTAAAACATCACTTTTTGAACCATTACAGCTTATTTTCCTTAGAGGCAGAAAATGATAGAATACGTTATACCAATAAAAGTGCAGTTTTGATGGCAATGCTTTGCTAGTCTCATATACTAGTGAATAGCTTATACAATACACATGGCTGTAGGTTATTTCGAGTAGGAAAGTTTGTTCTGTAAAGGAGATGCTGTAAAAGGGAAAAACTCATAACTCTTTTGACTCCAGGGCTTTGTTTAAACACCTCTCTTTTCCTCCCAGGCTCCACAAATGGCTTCTACCTAAAGGGAAGAAATGCAGCCAGAAATAATAGCTTTGACACAGGCAACCTTTCTGAAACAAGCCAGAATGTACTAGTTAACTAGAATCTAGGAGGCAGAATTCTTACACTAGTACAGCCAGGACAAGCTTAAGGCTGAATCTATATCACCAAAGAAACAAGGCAAAAGACCAAAAGTCCTGTGGAATACATCTTCATTTCTCTGTCCCTCCATGGCTTTGTTTATAGATTCATAGATTCTAGGGTCGGAAGGGACCTCAGTGGGCCATCTAGTCCAACCCGCTGCCCCTGGCAAGCAAGAAAAGGATCACCAAATCTGGGATCATGTGATCCCAGCCAGGTGCCTGTCCATTCTCCTCTTAAGACCCCCAAGAATGGGGCGAGCACCACCTCCCTTGGAAGCCCATTCCAGATCCTGGCAACCCTGACCATGAAGAACTTTTTTCTAATGTCCAGTGTAAACCTTCTCTTCAGTAGCTTATGGCCATTGTTCCTTGTCATTCCAGGGTAAACAGACCATTTCCTACTTCATGTTGCTCTCCCTTTATGAATTTTTATGCCTCCACAAGGTCCACTCTCAGTCTTCTCTTGGAGAAACTGAAAAGGTTATGGTCCCTTAGCCTTTCCTCTTAGGGCCTTCCCTCCAGGCCTCTACTCAGATGAGTGGGTCTTCTTTGGACCCTCTCTAGGTTGTCTGCATCCCACTTGAACTTCAGCATCCAGAACCGGACACAATACTCCAGCTGAGGTCTGACCACTGCCACGTAAAGAGGGAGAATCACCACCCTGGGCCTGTTTGTGAAGCAACTATGAATGCACGACAAGGTGCAATTGCGTCTACCAACTACTTCATCACACTGATGACTCATGTACATCCTGGAGTCAACAGTGACTCCAAGATCTCTTTCTGCCTCAGTGGTGCTGAGAAGGTCACCTCCCACCTGTGCGTCTGATGGCAGTTCTTTCTCCCTAGATGCAGCACCTTACACTTGTCCTTATTAAATTGCATCCTGTTGCTCTCTTCCAACTTTTCCAACCTGTCTAGGTCAGCCTGGATCTGGGTCCTCCTCTCCAGGGTGTTAACTTCACCACATATTTTTGTGTCATCTGTGAATTTGGACAGGGTGCTTCCCACCCTTCATCCAGATCACTGATGAAGATGTTGAATAGTACTGGACCCAGAACTGAGCCCTGAGGAACTCCACTGCACACATCTTTCCAGGTTGACACTGACCCATCCACCACCACTCTCTGAGTGCAACCCTTGAGCCAGTTTGCTACCCAGTCTACTGTATAATCGTTCAAGGCAAATCTCCTCAGTTTATTTATAAGGATGGTATGGGGTACCGCATCAAAGGCCTTGAAGTCCAGATAGATAATATCTACCTCTACTCTTGCATCTAAACATTTGGGTGGCCTTGTCATAAAAAGAAAGTAGTTTAGTCAGGCAGAACCTTCCTGCTATAAACCTATGTTGGTTACCCCTCCTCATCACATTAGCCAGTGGGCTCCCTCAGATATTTTCCGTGATAATTTTTTCTAGGATTTTCCCAGGGACTGTTCTATAGTTCCCCAGATCTTCCTTCCTCCCCTTCTTAAAGATTGGCATGACATTGGCCCTCTTTGAGTCCTCTGGGACCTGACCCGAGCACCATGAGTGCTTGTATATCCTTGCTAGTGGTTCAGCTATGACCCTTTCTAATTCCTTCAATACCTGTGGGTAGAGTGCCTCCGGTCCTGGTGATTTGAACACATTCAGTCCCTCCAAGTGTCTTTGTACTGTGTCGGCACTGACTGTTGTTTGGCTGATGTTCCCCTTGTTGGTGTCCGTGATGCATATTGACAGTTTGTCAAGGTTCTTATTTAAGAGGTAAAAAACTGATTGAAGAGCTCTTCCTTTTCCCTCCTATCCATCACTAAGCCCCCCTCCCTGTCCTGTAGGGGTGTTATGCTACTCTGCACCCTCTTTTTGCTCCCAGTGTACCTAAAGAAGGACTTTTTATTGTGCTTAATCCCTGCTGCAAGTCTGAGTTCTAGAACTGCTTTGGACTTCCAGACTGACTTCCTGCAGGTGTGGGCCAAGGAAGTCTACTCCTTGCTAGCTACCCTCTGCTTCCACTTCCCGTATGCCCTTTTTTTCACCTTTAAGGTATCTTGGATGACCCTGGTTAGCCAAAGGGGCTTTATGCACCCTTGGCCCCCTTTCCTCTGCCATGGGATTGTCTCACTCTGAGCCCGAAGAATAGTATTCTTGAGGAATGATCACCCATCCTGGACCCTCAAAGCATCTAGGCTCTTGGTTCCTAGTACCCTGCTAACCAATCCCCTGAGCCTATTAAAGTCAGTCTTTTTAAAGTTTAGCACCTGTGTCCTACTACATATAGTTTATATGTATCTATGTCTCCATGTCCTGGCCTTCAGGAAAGCATTACAAAAAAACATTTTCACATGTTGCTCCATGGTTCCACACTTTTTGATTATATTTATATGGCTTCTAGGGCATTTATACACATACCTTTTTGTCCCACAATGTGCTGGAGATCTGCTGCTTCAGAGCAGACTTGATTAATTGAGTCTGCTCTGCAAGCGAGCTGACGTGCAGTGTGCTGCACCACATGCAGTTGTATAAGCAGTGAAATGCATATCAGCACACAGAAAATGGTGGTGGTGTGCTTTTGAACTCAAGTCATTTTCTCAGTGCATTTCACTGCTTTTCAACTGCAAGTGTTGCAGCAACAGGCCTTTTCAAAGTGCCTGGTGCTGTGGTGCGTACACGTGCAAAAAATGCCTCTACTATTTTCCAGTCATTTAGGTATCTATAGACTTTTCCCAAGATACTCTTTCCTTAGGCAGATAGTTCCCCTCAGCTTTTGATGGGCCATGTCATATGAACCTGAATATTCCCCCTCCATTTATCTACATATCATTTCCTTACATGCAGAACAGATTTGAACCCATCCACCCCCAGTGTGTAATAGTACACAAGAATGAGGGGAAACAGAGGCATAGTTATTCACATTTTCTATATCACCATTTTTGAATATACACACAATTATATTCTGTCTTCTGTAGAATAGGATAAAACTTAATCCATTTAGGTTCTATAAAAATAAAAGAACTGCTATGAATTTTAAAAAAAGAAAAACTATAGAATTTAATATATAGGATTAAGTCCTGTAGAAGTCAAGAACATAATTCTCTATTGAATTCTACAACAGGATTTAAAAATCAAGAGAAAGTATTTCTACTGTTCTAAATATTTTTAGAAAAGTTTCAAGAGAAATCACTTTGGTTTCTATAGAAACCAGTTGGTTTCATCCCTATTGAATTCCTATAGGGTACCGGATTGGAAACATCCCATTGCCTAAAAGCCCAGCAAAAATAGTATTTGGCAGAACAAAAGTATCAGGTGTCCTATCCACAGAAGAAAGAGAACAAGTGAAGTGATGAATGACTGATCAGCCAGAGGCAGGGAAATATTGAGCTGCTCTTTAGAACTAAAGATAACTAGGAAAACTGATGGGAAGTAGAGCAAAGAGCTGCCAGTTAGGAGGGGAGCAGGGCAAAGATTGAGCCTTTGAGTCTCGCTTTGTTTTTACAATATTGTATACATTTCATCTGAACCAGAAGAAGTACTACTTTTATGATGTGGAACATGCAGTGTATGGGATATTATTCTTAGTTTATTTTCATATTTTCTCTATATACCTTAATAATGGTGGGTATGTGCAGACAGTACACTTAGATAGATCTAACTAGAGTTGGGTCAGTCTAAGTGCTGACCTATACATGTTTCTGGGGAGGTTAGCTCAGGCAAAAAATTGTCAGCCCAATCTAACATAGTTCACCTAAGAAAGTGCATTAAATTAGACTGGGCACATGTTAGCTTGATCTACCAATTGTGCGTACACTTTTGCCTGGGACTGGGAAAGACCAGTTGCTCACCCCAGCCTTGGCTCTTTGCTTTTCCTAACCTCCTCACTCCCACTGAGACTGGACTATTTTTAGCCCTCTGACCAACGGACAACCCCCTTTCCCCACAGACCTGCCAACCCTCCTCAGTCCCACAAACCATGCCTTGGCTTGGACCTACTTAAAGTAAGCTGTATGATTATAAAGCAGGTCCTGGAAATATCTGCACATGTCCAGTGTCTAAGAAAACAAGCCTTTTCAAGATTAGTTGATGTAGCTTGGCTGCTGAAGTGTTAACTATCTTTAGCACATATAAATTACAGCAATCAAAATGTACATTTTCAGAAATTTAGGAATAACGAAGTACAGCCAAACTTAAACCCCGCTTTTAACAATAGCAATAGATATACTATAGAAATTTTTTGGTCAAACTTAATTTTTCTTAGTGAAAAACCATAAGAAAACATGTTTTAATAGTTAACTTTGTCACAAACATGAGCTAGAATTAAAAACAGAATATATATCACTGTGGAAATATTTCTCCTAATCTGAAAAATGCTAAACAGCCCATAAATATCACAAAATTACCTTTGTGAATTGTTTCAGTGATTAATTGATTGCATAGCTTTAACTTATATGTCTGCAGCTCGATAAATAATTGTAGAAGAATTGTGTGAGAATGGGTATATTATTTTTCTTGACTTAAAATATGAAGAAACAATTAGGATCACTGCACACTAGCACAATGGCTTAAATCTCTTGCTGCACTCTTAAGAAAGACTTGTGATCCAAGTGCTTTGTGAACCTGCCATTTGTCCATGAAAAACTAAAAAAAGTAAGTGTATGGTGAAAAATTTAGTAAATGTTTCATATTTTGCCTTGGTGCTACCACTAGCAATTCTTTATGCTAGTTTGCAGTTAGATTCAGCCATTAAATATCACCTGATAAATCTGGCTAAAACATATTTTCCAGATACAGTAAAATACTTGTTATCTGGCATGAGTGGGGAATGCCGGGTGCCAGTTAAATTCCAGTTATCTGTGGTAGATAATGCAAAGCGGGAGGGAAGGTGGTGGTGGTGGCTGCATGTGGAGGGTGACAGTGCAGCATGGTAGGTGGCAGCAGCTCCCGCTGTATGCAAGCTTCCCCCACCCCCCTGTGTGTGGCCAGCCAGCCTGAAATTCCAGGTAGTATTCTGGCTTGTGGAAGGCTGGAAAACAGGGATTTTACTGTATAGGAGGGCTGTTCAAAAAGTATTGAGACTGATGCTGTAGGAAACAAAATAGTTTATTTGCAGGGGTTTTGGCTTAATCTCCTTTGAAGTATGTGCCTTCTGCAGCCACACACTTCTCCCAATGTTTCTGCCATTGTTCATAAGCAATTTGTGGAATTGCTAAAAGCTGCTCAGTTGCATTTTGTTTTTAGTTTCCACATCACAAAATCTTCTTTCAAGGTTTTCTTTAGTTGAGGGAAGAGAAAAACATTGCATGGGGCCATATCAGGTGAATATGAAGGCTGCAGCACTTGTGGGATATGGTGTTTGTCTAAAATTTGGCTAAAAATTGCTTCACAAGCTGTCCTGAGTGTGTAGGCATATTGAAGCATCCAAGAATCAGACACCCACTTTACTGATAATTTTTCTGGTTGTTTCATTCTCAAATTGGCAGTTAGAATTGAATGACATGAACCAACAAAAATTCCCACTTCTTCTGCTATCTTTCTGACAGTCAATTCCCTATCATTTCAAACCAAACTGTGAACCACTGCCACATTTTCATCATGTCATGATGTTGAAGGGCATCCGGAATGCACATCACTTTCAACCGATGATCTTTAAACCAACAATATCATTTAAAAACCCTTGCACAGCTCATAGAGTCATCACCAAATGCTATTTTAAGTCATTCAAATGTTTGACTTGCCTTTTTCCCAATTCCCCAATTTTCATTAAAAATGTAATGCACATGCATTGTTCTGCACACTCAGACATAACAAAAGGGGATCTGAGACAGATGTTCAGCAAAACTATGTCCCCCGCCCAATACTTTGAACACATTCAGTCTTGATATGATTTTTTCACAGGCCTTGTAAGATAAGAGCCTACGATTTCCATGACTATTTTGTTCCTAACAACCAACATTTTAGAAAGTATTTCTAATTTGAAAATTTCTGATTTCAGCTATCAACAATTGGTTTTTCTGTCATTTTCCTCTGCCAGATTAAAAAAATCCCTTCTAATATTTAATATTTTCACCACAAAGTTACTTACATACTTACACCTCTCAAGACAGACTTGTCTTTGCTAAGCTAAGCGGGTAAAGCTCTTGCTTCAAGTTTCTTGCCCCCACCCAACTCTTGAATCTTTTTATGGCTTTTTTATATATGTCCCGTGGTAAAGCTTAAATGACTTTAAAATGTGGACACCAAAACCATATATACTATTCCAGTATTGGTCTTTTCAGTGCCACTTCCAGATGTAAAATCGCTTCTGTCTTCTATTTTTTTCTCTCCTATTTACATATTTGAAAGTTGCATTTTCCCTTTTTGCCACATTTATGAGTTGTTTGTCCATTATAACTGCAAGAACGTACTTTAACTTTTCAGAGTAATTCCTTTACAAGATAAAGTCCATTGTTCTGGTATTTCTTGTTGCTTGTAACACTTCGCATTTGGCAGTATTAAAACATGTTTTGTTTGAATAGACTCCAGGCCTCAACAAAACAGCAACAGCAAATCAGGACTCTCTGCATGACTTCCCTCTTCCCACCTTTATTTACCACTCTTTCAATTTTTCCATTACTCATAATTTTTACCAGCAGTGATTTTATATTTACTTTCAAAACATTGGTTGAAATGTTTAAACATGTTAGGCCTATGTTAGAACAGCTCTTGCCATCATGGTGTGTGCCCTTCATTATTCTCCAGTGAGGGGCTTTGGGGCTGCAACTCTTGAAAAACAGGAACCAGAGGGAGGAAGCACAGAATGGGTAACTGAGACTACTCTGAGGCTGGCCCTCAGGGACAAATTATATGGCTATTTGCACTTGCTCTGGGCTTTCTGCTCCTGCACTGCTGTAGCAACAAGGGAGGCAGTGGGGGTTAGGACAGGGAAAAGTTTTTAGCCTGGTGGTGTGTTTACTGTGAAAACAGTTCTGTGCGGGTGAAGTGTCCTTCTTTCTGTAAATTGTACACCAGTCCATTCTCCAAGATGACAGTGCGGTAGATGATTTTTCAAGTACATTCTTTGTATAAAACATACAAAAATAGGATGTATGGAAACTGAATTATAGACATGCAAGGCCAATGCAAACTCCTCATGCTCGCATATGGTAGAGGGCATGTACAGACATTCAGGGAGGTTAGGAGGAGGTTAGATCAAGTTAAAAATGGACACCTGAACTAAGGTAAGTCAGATTGGGAAAGACTGGTATGAGGACTGGGGATCAGGGAGGACTTGCACGGTCTGGGGTGGTCAAGGGACTGGGGGACAGGTGGGATCTATGAGAGGGTGTGGTCCAGGAGGGTTTGGTAGGATCAGGAGGGGCTTGTGGGGTCTGTGAGAGGGTTTAGGGGGATGGGAGAGCATGTCTCCCACTCCCAGGACCAGGTACTCTTTTTACCTGCCCAACCTCCCCCTCACACCCAGATGAACAACCCCCACAGTGAACCAACCCCTTTCTTCTCCCCTTCCCCCAACTCCAACTTATGTCCTCAGTTCCTAGCACAGGCCAGCACTGGTAAAACTGGCACTGGGAATGGTTGGGGGTTTTGTGGGTTGGGGGTGCATGGCTGGTCTGTGGGGATGGGGTTGTTCATCTGGGGGTGGGGGGTGGGACTGGAGGCTGAAAATAGCCTTGTGCCATGGAGGAGATATGAAAAGTACAACCCTGAGGCTGGGGCCAGCAGCTGGGCTTTCGCAGCCCTGGGTCCATGCTGGGAACTGTGTAGAAGCTCAAGAAAATTAGATCAGTCTAAAAATGGGCAACCTAATCCATGTTAAGTACACCTTGGATACAGGGTTACCTTAGATTAGGTTGACCATTTTCAGACTGATCTAACTGTCCTGAACTTCTGTATAGTTTGTGCTTAGGTTAACCTAACTATGGATCCAAGTGTAAAGTCCACACCTGAGCAAGTTTGGGAGGCCATTTTTAACATGTTCTAACCTCCCCCTAACCTTCCCACATATCAGTATGCAACCAGAGAGAGAATCAGGTCTATAGCCGTGAATTTTCTTTTCTTCTTTGATTCTATAATATCATTATTTTTGTGGTTGATCTAATTGGCTAGTGGTAAAAAACAACTGTAGTTTCACACTGTAGTTTCAAATTTGCAGCACCTTCTTCTTTGATAAACTTCATATAAAAATGCTCAAACAGAAATTCTGTTAGGAATTTTCAGGCTACAACACTAAAGTGAGTTTTAATTTCCATTCCATCATCATTACTATTCTGTGATAGTATATGACAAGCACAGAGTCCTGCACTTGCGACAGAATAATTACATGCACAAACACAGCCTGGGGAATAACAGACTAGGCTTCAGGACTGCACAAAAGTACCTGGGGCTTATAGTAGATCATAAGCTGAATAGGAGACAAGAGGGTTCTCTTGTTGCAAAAAACCCCCGACAGTATACTGGGCTGTATTAACAGTAGTGTCACTTGCAAATCAAGGGAAGTGATTTTTCCACAGTATTCAGCACTGGTGAGGCCTCCTGAGGTCCTGTGTCCAGATTTGGGCCCTACACTTCAAGAAGCATGGGGGCAGTTTGGAAAAAATCCAGTGCAGAGCAACAGAAATGATTAGAAGTCTGGGAAGCAAGACTTATGAAGAAATAATGGAAATAGCCTGGAAAAGAGAAGCCTGAGGAAGAAATTTGTTACTCTTCCAATCTTTAAATAATGGATGGGTGATTATAAAAAGGATGGGAATTACCTTTTCTCTTTGGCCATATGGATCAGGACTAGGAACAGTGGCCTAAAGCTTCAGCAAAGGAAATTTGGGTTTGAGATTAGAAGGAACCTCCTGACTATGAGGGTGGTCAAGCATTGGAATGGGCTACCTAGAGAACTTGTAAAATCTGAATCCTTGGAAATTTCTGAAGCAAGTTAGAGAGATGCTTGCTTTGGATGATTTAGTTGAGGATGATCCTGCCTGGAGCAGGGCGCCGCACTAGATGACCTTAGAGGTCCCTTCCAGCCCTACTTTCCTATGATCCTAATATTCTCTGATAGAACTTCACTACATGTTCAGAGGTAAATTTAGTCCAAACCAAGCTGGGTTCTATCTTTTGGTTTAGTACAGTAGTATCCTAATCCTCTGTGTGTGTGTGTGTGTATGCGTGTGTGTGTGAAAATACACTGAATGATATTATGGACAATGCCCCTTGATGTGAAAAAGTGGTAGCTATGAGATTGAAATGGCAGCTGATTTTAAGTCCCCTTTGCATCCTCCTGCTTTTGGGCTGCTCCAGGAACCATAATGTCCTCTCCTATAGAACAGGGTAGGTCCATGCCCTGGCAGCAGTATGGTGTGACTGAGATGTTCCCAAACATGCTCTGCTCACCCTGATTTCTCCCTCCAAACCCAGAAATATGCTTTTCAAGCATTCTGGAGACTGAGGTCTCAGAAGAGACTGCAGAGTACCCTCCCTGGTGTATTTCTTGGTTTAGAATGTGTCAACAGATGCTCAAAGTCATCCCAACCTGGGGTGTGGACCCCCTATGAGTTATGCATGACCTAGAAATATCCTTTTTGGCTACCAGAATACCCACTGTGCTCAGACTGTGGAGTTCTCAGGGCTGAGTACATGAACCAGAGTAGTTATCCCTTGCTAGCAGCAGGGCTTTTAAGGGTCTTCCATGTCTCTAAAGTAGCATCTGAAGACAGGGGTAACAATCTCATTTGCTGATTGGTGATGTCTTCCAATCCCCACTGCCTTCTTGGTTTGTTTTGTTTTGTGTTTTCTTTTAGAATACGGTTCTGCTCCCACTGGAATTGACAACAAGATTCTCAATGGCTTTACTGAGGCAGGAGCAACTACAGAGAGTTTCTAAGGAAAATCATTCCAGATTACGGATTTCAGAACTAGCCCCCAAAGCCTTGGTTCTGCAATGAGGGTCAGACCTAAATTTATACTGACATAGTCTGCATAATAAGTCTAATACGGTTCACAGACCCAGCCTTGCAACATTAAGGCCTGCTCCATTTCCTTAATTAGTTCTCTTAGAACTCCCAACAGTCAAAGATATTTTTTGAACAGCTTGGGAAAGGCTTTGAAATGTTTTAGTGATGCATCAGTAGTAATCATACACTTCAGTTTTAATTAGGAAACAAAATACAACATATTAAGTGGGGGGAAATGCTTAAAAAGTGTTTTTAACTGCTGCATAAATTTTGAAAAATTATTAATATGAAACATGAAGAAAGCTTGTTATTATATGTGGTTCATACAGATATCCTGGCCTCTGAGGAACTCATTCAGGCAGTGTTTGTCCACACTTGTGGAGATGCTACTTAGTGTTAGGAAGGAATTTAATCTTTGTAGGCTGCCATAGAAAGCTGGTTTCTGAGTAGCTGTTCTCTTTTCTCTATTAGTGACAGCTTAAATACAGCTGAAAGTGTGGTATGTAAAAATATAAAGCAACCCATTCTAGGTGATGCATTCATATATATTTAAAGTTACTCCTACCTTGACATGGGTTTGATTCCACCATGATCAACACTACAAATAGGTTGAAATGAAGTCAAACCAAGGGAAAACAATAGACGGGACATAATTTTGCCTTTTTTTCACCGATCAACAATACAACAACAATGTAATTCTTGAAAAAGAAATGCAATAAACTTGTATGTGGCAGGCCTTTCCCTGAGCACTGTGTCCCACTGTTCTATTTCATCAACATTTGGGGTAAATACGTGTGATTGTCCAAGAACAGAATGTAACTGTACTGCTTCTTTGGGGATCCTCCTCACCACCACATTCCCTTTTTGCCTCAGAAGTGTGAAATACCTCTACTTCAAGTCTTTCTTACATCTGCTGGGGAGAAATAGAAGTCTTTAGGGTTTGCTTGTTATTCAGTATTATCTAATTCATTAAAACAATCATTTGATCAAGAAGCAGAAACAACAGTATGTGGCAGGTATTAACTAATGTATCCCAAATGATGCTCAGTATGATTTGTGCTTTGATGTTTTTGGTACTGGTTTGACTGCTCCATTGCTGATCAACAACTGGAGATTTTTCCTATTCCAGGCAAGGCCTAGATGGATCAGTCTCTCTCAGAGCCACTTATTTTAAGTTATAGTGAATATGCTAGGTCATTTAACATTTAACACCTGCTGGCTTGCAAAAATAAGTGGAGCTTCTTATCCTTTAGAGAGGTGTGGCAGCATCTAGACTGGGGCTGAGCAGTAAATAGGGCTATTGAACGATTTAAAAAAATCACAATTAATTGCAAGGTTAAAAAATAGTTGCAATTAATTGCAATTTTAATTGTGCAGTTAAACAATAATACAATCCCAATTAATTATAAATATTTTTGGATGTACACACATGTACACAAACCCTAGACAGTCCCCAAGACCTGGATCTCCAACCCCTGTCCCCCTCATACACTTACCTGTATCCAGCTGCTGAGTCTGATCCCAGGGTACTCTGCCTAGCTGGTGTGTGTGTGTGTGTCTATGTCTGCCTGGCAGATGTGTGTATGTGGAGGGGGTGTGTGTATCTGCTTCGCTGGTCTGTCTGTGTGTGTGTGTGTCTGTGTCTTTGTGTCTGTGCTGCCTGGCTGGGGTGTGTGTGTGTGTATGTGTGTGTGTGTGTGTGTGTCCAGGCAGCAGCGAGTGGGGAGAGCTGCTTTTTCTCCAGCAGCACAGGCAGGCACACAGCAGCAAGGGGAGAGGGGCTGCTTTTCCCCCCATCACCAGCAGTGATTCATGTGTGTTAAAAAAATTAATGCAACGTCAAATTAACACGTTATTTATGTGCTTTAATCATGATTAATTGACAGCGCTAGCAGTAACATAGGAGAAAGTTTAAATGGAGCCAAGCTCCAAGAGCAAGTTCATATGGGAGTTTGTGGTGCCTATTGTCATAAGATATAAGAGAGCCCAGAAACGGGGTGAGGTTTGAACCTGTATAAGATGTGCTAACTATTTTGGAGTGTTTTGAAGCATCACTGGCTTATGCTGACAAAGGGGGAAAGTGATTATCAGGTATTGCTTTAGAACTTGCATTAACCTACATTCTTAATTCATATTCAAAACTGTGAATTATATTATATAAGCAAGTATAAAAACCTATTCCGCTTAAGGCAGACAGGATGACTTCTGTTCCTTTGGAAATAAAGAAGTAAGTGGGAGTCAGAGGAAGGGGAACCCACCATTTGCTGGAGGAAGGCCAAAACCCTATAAAGGGAGAATATCATTTTCAAGCATATTAAAAGAAATTATAAGATTAATTAAGTGTGGAAATTAAAATAATTGAAAATAAATCAACATTAATTGACAGCTGCCACTCTGTTACTTAACTACTCTGTTGTGTCTAGCTTTTGTTAAGGTTGAAGACAGTAGGTGAAACGTGACATATCAAATGCGTATTGCATTTCCCAGGCAGAACTGAATCAGAGAAATATGAAAGCGTAGCCCCTGTGAATTCCCTGGCTTTTGTCAGTTCTTTTGTCAGTCAGAACATTATTATGACTTCTCTGCCCTTAAGATGTTATGCAGTGTTCTTGTATCCCCTCTGACAATTGACAAAGAGCTATTTTAATAAACTTGTTTTAAAGTTGCTTTGTCTTTGTTTTCCAGCTGCAATCTTACTGACCTGGAACGGAACAAAGATGTAGAAATGACATTCACACCATTTAATTGGTATCATTAACAGTTTTTTCACCCCATAAGGGAAGCAATAACAGCTCTGCAAGAGCACGCTTCTCCTGGGAATAAAGAAACCAACCTCTAATTGAGTTTACGAAGCTGTTGGGTTTTTTTTAGAGAAGACAGGTTAGAATTCAAGGCACTGGCTATAACCAGCAAATTTTGAATGAAGAAATAGACAGGTTCTTCCTTTGAGGGGCCCTAAGCAGTATTAGGTTCACAACAGCCTAAAGATGGGACTTGTCTGAAAAGTCACAATTCATGTTAAAACAATGTTGTGGTGAATACTGACATGAGTTGAATTCTCCTGGGGGTTGTCCCCAGTATGAGGCTTCTCAAGCACCTAAGGAAAGTCCTTTGGATGACTGATGGCCTAGGGTAAAAATGCTAGGTGTTTGAAAAAGCACTGAACTGACCCATGCAAATTCAAAACTGTCTGTTTTTATAATGCCAATGTACATTGTATTGAAGCATCAAATAATAAGCAAAGGGTATCAGCTGCTATTAACTTTTGCAATTATTTTAAATATGAATGTTTTAATGATCTGAGGCTTTCATTATGATGTGCATACTGATTTAAAGCTGACATTTGAGCCAGAGATGTGCGAAACAAACTGGAACTCATGTGATGTAGCAGAATTCTTTTCTCCATAAAGGTCATTATTTTATCTGATAGATAATGACTCTGCTGGATTTGTTTGTGAAAATAATAATGCATTGGAAAGCATGTTGAGATCCCTTACTGAATTTTTTAAATAAAATTACAGCCAATAATCAGGTAAACCTCACAAATCCCTATGTGGTATGTATTTTAAAACCATTATACGGACAGGGAACTTGAGATTCAGAGAAATTGTATGATTATGCAAGTTTAGTTCTGTGAGAAGTCTTAACTCTAACCTATATTTTAACAATTAGATTAGCTTTCTTTTTCTTCAAAGAAAAAAAAATGTCTATACTGGGTGATATTCACGTGCAACATCCTACTCCTATTCGCTTTGTATCATTGTAAAGGACACAGTCTATTCTATGGTTGAAACTATTCCAGTGTCTTAAATTGCTTCTCTCCCAGGCCATTTTAGAAGGGCATGTCTATGCTGCACAATGAAGTGCAATGTAGAGATACCCAAGTTAACTTAATGATCTACTTCTGTGCTCTAACAGCTAGATTGCTCCTGGGACCTGACAGTTAGGTATTTGTAATCTACATGGAGTTTAAAGGGTAGTCAGGAGGCAACAACTTAGGGCACTTTGACACATGTTCCAAGGGTTGTGGTGGGGGAGTACACTTTAATTAGAGAGGCTCTGAGAGCTGTTTTAATTAAAACACCACAGCGCCTTGTACATCAGTGTCCCCATGCTTCAACATGATGGCAGGGGCATTTGAACCAAAGATCATTCAATAAGCTTTAGTTCAAGTGCCCCTGCTGCCATTTTGAAGTGTGGGGACACTGATATATGAAATACAGGAGGCTGCTGGAGTGCAGTAGTTACCATGCTCCAGCAGACTCAACTAATTGAGTCAGTGCTTTGGAAAAGCCTCTGTGCTCTTGTATAGGCACTTTTACAGCCCACAGGCCATATCTGGTCTTGCAGAACCATTGGATCTGGCCTACAGGCATGGGAGTTCAGTGGCATTTGGTGGCAGGGGGCTTCAGCTGTGAGGACTCTTCCCATGCTGCTCTGGGGACAAGGGGCAGCTGTGAGCACCCTTCCTATGCTGCAGTAGAAATGAACAGCATTACCTCTGTAACATAACCCCTCAGTTTATTTTTTTCTCTTCTATATATATCTATCTATATCTATCTATTTATCTATATAACTATATATTCTATATCTATATAGATATGCATTCCCTCCCCTCCCCCAACTATTTCTGCCTTTTCCTCTCCCTCTCTATTCCCTATAGATAATTATAAGTAAGCTAAGATATAGGATAAGCTTTAACATTTTATTTCAGGTAGTAAGTTTTGTTTTTCTATCCCCTCTTTGCAAATACGTGCCCTGCTATTTTGATATAGATACCCACTGTTTTATAAGTGATAATTATTATAATTGTACTGCTTTTATATTATATTACTGTTCTAGGCCTATATATGTAAGTTAGCATAACTCATGTCAAGTCTCCATTTTGTAATGTCAAGCCTCCATCTTATCCACAGGCCTGGTTGTGTAACCCATGACTCACACTACCCCTCCTATGTAACTTGGTTCCTGAATGAATGGGGATGAATGAAGATGCTTGAGAGACAATGACAGTAGGTCTAAAAATAGTTCCTTCTGAATGACCGAACCATCAACACCAAAACCTGGACCAACAACCCAGCCATTGGAACCACTCTCAGCATTCAAGAAACAAAAGATGAGGTGACCCACCATTGTGCCAGGCTGCACATGCTCAGTAAGAATACCTGGAGCCCTCTGGAACAGGACTGACCTTGCCTGGACATGCCCTCCCCATAGGAGATCAGAGGTAGTCTGCCCCATAAAAAGCGGTAGTGAAGACTGAATCCTTGGGAATTCCATTTCCATCTGGGCCAGCACCATGCCACACCACCTATCCACCTCAGAGGCCCTGCCGGAGCCACCCTCTGGACAACACCAAGATGAAGGAGAGCCGGACTGGCCATTGAGGACCCACTTTCAGCCTGGGATAGGTAGATATCACCTGCATATTTCCTCCTCCAATTTAAACTCTGTCTTTCTCTCCCTGGATTTCAGCCCCTGCACCAAGCCTCATTATCCCCTGCTGCCATTGTCTGTGTGTGTGTATATGTGTGCAAAGGAAGCAATAAAATATTGTCATCATCTCCCCTGTTCAATTATACCACTGTCATTTGTAACCCTGAGTTGGGTTGTGTTTTACTGAGCCCTGGTCCCTTCCCTATCTTAAATTCCGGTCTCTGTTTCTCTCCGCTCCGGTTCTCACCCCCCACCACACACATTTTCCTGATCTCTCAATTCTGTTTCCCCTTTTCTGCCACCTCTCAATTCTCTTTGTCCCTTTCTGCAATCTCTTAGCCCTGTCGCTTTTGCAGTCTCTCAGTTCTGTCACTTCCTGCAAGCAGTTAGCCCCACTCCCACCACTTTTTGCATCCTCTCAGCCTTGTGGCTTTCTGCAATCTCTCAGACCTACTCCCAGTTTTCCTCTCCCCATGTACCTCTCAGATCCCCTGTAGTTTCCTTGCTCTGGCTCCAGCCTCCGGGCTCCTTCCTGACATCACTTCTTCCCTCTGCCAGCTTTCTGCTTTCATTTAACACCAATTAACCTTAAGTTACTCCAACTTCCCCTCCAGTCTGTTGGTTCTAAATCTGGAACTGGCAATTTTCATCTCAGTCTCCACCAGCAGTAACCTGAAGTAACCCCACACCTCAGCTTCTCACCCCAGCTCTCTCTAAGTCTACTGATTCTAATCCCAGTCCCAGCAACTTTCATAGCTGGTAGGGCCAGAAAGAACCTGAGCAGATCATCAAATCCGACCCACTGCCATGGCAGGAAAAAGTACTAGGTCAAACGACCCCAGCAAGGTGTACATCTAGCCTCCTCTTAAAGACCCCCAGGGTAGGAGCCAGCACCACTTCTCTTGGAAGTTGGTTCCAGAACCTAGCCGCCCTGACCGTGAAGTAGCATCTCCTGATGTCTAGTCTGAATCTACCCTCTGTCAGCTTGTGACCGTTATTTCTAGTCACTCTGGCAGTGCTCCAGGGAACAGGGACTGCCTCAGTGCCTGCTGGTCCCTTCTGACTAGTTTGTAAATGGCCACTAGATCCTCCCCCTCAGCCTTCTCTTGTGG
>NW_017728906.1:28585027-28596846 GCF_001723895.1 Crocodylus porosus
TGCTCCCACCTGGCACCCTTCTGGTGCTTCCCCCCAAGCCACTGGCACTGCTGCCTTGTCACAGAGGGGCTTCATCTGATAAGCCAGAGAACTGGGCAGGGCATTCAGCTTTATGGAGATGAAGCAGAGATACATAAGCCTGTAATGAGCAGCCAATGAGTACTGGCATTGGGGATCTGGTGCCCCATGACCACCATAGGGCTCCTCCAGGGCCCCACATGATCAGTCATATGCAGGTAAGTCTTGGTAAGAGCCATGCTATGTACCCCTTCATGGGCTGCCAGCCCCAGCCTGGGGTTCTCTGAATGTACTTCCCCACTCTGCCCCACCCTGGCAGGAGCAGGTGCTGCTGATGCCTCCACATACAGAATCCTAGATAGCTCAACTTGCCCCATCCTGCTGAGGTGCCTCCCCCACAACCCCAGCATAATGGTGGTTCCCAAACAATAACCCTGGCTGGCACCATTAACTTCTGCTTAGGGTGCCCTGTATTTGTGTGTATGGAAACTCCTTGGTCATAGTGCCCTGGCTGGCTGCTCATGTCACCCACCCCTAAAGGTGGCTCTGATGCGGGGGGGTGGGGTTGGGTCCTCCTCCTTGGATCTCTTGAATATATTTTAACAATCCTTGTAGCAGCAGGCTGCTAACCATCACAGTCCCCTGATTTATCTGTATTCCAGAGGCCCCTTCCAGCCATACTTTTATATGGTTCTATGAAAGTCCTGCATAAACAGTTGAACAGTTGAATAGCATCAGTTAAAATGTTTTGCTTTTGATTATCAAGTCAGGATACATAATTGTGTGTTCATACTTTATATAATTTTACATATGTCTCTCATAATCTAAGATATACAGTAGAATACAAAGTTTCCTGGTGTGTTGTAGCAAATATATTTAAAATATTTTTATTAAAAATACAAACAAACTTTAAATAAAGTTGATATAGAGATGCACACAATCTGGAAAATGCTTCAGAGGATTGGCAGGTCTCTAAGGGCATGCACACATGTCCTCCTGGATGGAGGAGGGGTATTTTAATTAGTGTGGCTTAAGACCAACTCTGATTAAAGCGCCTGCAGCACTATGCATATTCAGCATCCCACACTTCAAAATGGTGGTGGGGGCACTTTAACTAAAGCTCATTTGATGAGCCTTAGTTAAAGCACCCCAACTGCCATTTTGAAACACAGGGATGGTGAATACACATGAGGTCGAGGCTACTGGAGTGCACTAAATGGCACACTTCAGCAGATTCCAGTGCATGCTAATTTGTGTGTCCAGCCACAGGCAACTGGTTGGAGAGGCACAGGGGGGCACATGTACCCCCTGAGATAGGCCCCCGACTTAGCACCACTCCAGACAGGGCAGTTTTTTGCCATGCCGGCTGGCAGCATGTTGGGGGAGCAGGGACACTAAGCCACAACATAGAAGTATAGGAGTGGATATGGGGCTTTTAGCTGGCCCCAGGACCTTCCACAAACTGTACCCCCCCAGGCTTGTAGCAAAAAACCCCTTGCTTTTCTTTTCAGGAAGCATCCCCCACCCCTTTTAGATTATATTTTAAATTATATGCATATCTTGTGTTCATTTCTGCATTTTATTATGCATTTCTGTATTTTATTGTTCATGTATTCCCTGTACACTTTTGCCACATTTTATCTATGCCTTACATATTATTTTATATTCTCTTTAAATTAAGCTAAACCTTTTAATCTTGAAATTGTAGCTGTAAAAATTCATTGAATTGTATCACCTGTACAATGTACTGGGTGGTCCCTTGTGTGAATGAAAGTATGTATGAGGCAGTAGGTAACTGAATGACAAGCAGGGAATATAAAGCAAGAGCATCTAGCTGTTAATTGACAACAGCCAAGGCAGAGGAATGTACCATTACAAAACTACTCTACAAGTCATTTTAAGCTAATCAAGCCAAAGAACTCATTCCTGGAACCTGCTATGACACAGCCATTGAGTCAATCAAGTCAAGGGTGGACTGCAAAAGCTTCACCATTGGGCAGAAACCCCAGTGACTGTGACTGACAGCTGTTATGCACTATCCAAAACCCATGTGGGACAGCAACCTCCAGATTGGGTAGCCAAGATGATGATGGGGGATCACAGAAGTCTGCCAGAGAAGGATAAAAGGCAATGAAGTGAGACCCTCAGTGGTGCCCTCTTTCTTTGACCAGCACCCAAACCTAGTGACTAGAAGGACAAGCCAGTGACCCCCTTCTGGAGAAGACATCGCCTTGTAGGAAGCTTCATCTGGCCATCAAAAGCAGTCTCCAGCACCTTGGATAGGTAGATACTAACATCAGTCCTCTCACAATCACTACAGCAGTTACTATATAGGTTTGAATGAGTGTGTATGTGTATGTGTGTGTGTAGGAGACTATTATCCCCTTTGCTTCCAATCCTGTGCAGGATATAATAGTTACATGCCCCCATACAATAAACTTGATATTGGAGATCCCGCAAGTTGGTCTTAATTGACAACAGATTCAAGATGCAACAGCTACCTGTGGGTCCAGCAGCCACCATGCCATGTGTATTCAGTGTTCCCATGTTTCAAAATGGTGGCAGGGATGCTTTAAATAGAC
Source organism: Crocodylus porosus (assembly GCF_001723895.1). Taxonomy (NCBI): domain Eukaryota; kingdom Metazoa; phylum Chordata; order Crocodylia; family Crocodylidae; genus Crocodylus; species Crocodylus porosus. The sequence continues at coordinate 28,587,628 of NW_017728906.1, forward strand.
CTTGTCAACCAAGTTAATTAGCATGTATCAGAACAGAGCTCCATTATGTGTATAGATGCTCTAAGATACTAAATAAATTGAAGAGAAAAAAAAATGTCTGTGAGAAATTATAGTGCAATATCTGAAAGTTTTAAATTAGTTAACAGAGTAATAGATTTTAAAATGAAAAGGGACCACAAATTCAATTTCTAGAGCCTGACAACTTGTGTTTGGTAATGCACTTTGTAATGGCGTGGGGTCCCCAGCAGGAGTGACTGGTGCCTCCTGAATCTGGAAAGGCACCTGCAGAAGCTGTCAATGGTGGTGGCTCTGTCAGGGGGGGCACCAACCCTACTGACACCATCAGTGTTGGCCATCAGGGGGGCACTGGCCTGATTGGGGGGGCACGTGCACCCCCCTGCACCACCTACGAGCTGCCTATGGTCCCCAGGGATGGCCATGATGCCCCTAGGGATCCATGACCATGTCTGCTCTGCCCTGTGGGCACCTTTTTGTCTTTCCTGTCACGTCTTGTTGGTTAAAATAATAAGTTTTGAGGCTGCCTATGAGTTTCTGTGTGGTCACAGTCCAGCTGAAGCCCACTAGACCTTGCTGGTCTTGGATCCCTGGCCAGGTCTCACTCAAAGTCAGTGCCCTATGGGATACCTTAAGCCTTATGAGCTAGATGCATGGCTCCAAAACCTTCCCTTTACCATGCCCCGTGCCTTGCAGGTGGTATATGAATAATGTCCCTCTGCTGGGGTCTTGTCTTAACTCAACCTTTGGTTGTCACTGGGTACCAGACCCCTGTCACTGCACCCCTCTGGCACTGGGCCCTCTGTGGCCCTGTTGCTGTGCCCCTCTGGTGCTGGGCCCTCTGCAACCCTCTACAACTTGTACTTCATTGGCTCTGGGGTCTACACAGCAATAAGTTCTCCTGCTCCCCTATTAGCCTAATCCTGGCCCACCAGTGCAAATAACAACATAAATATAAGCCCCTGGGCTACAACATAATAATGATGGAGTTCACACTTTTCCCCTTTAAGCAGGCAAACTTCTCCCTTAGTATTGTGTGCCTACTAACCCCAGGTACCTTATGAGCTCCTGGAGCCCTATTAATCTTGTAAGTAGCAGATCAGGCAGCCACACGTTCCCAGGTAGCTCTTTTGCACAGCAGTTGTTCCCTCTGGTGAGTGCCAGAGAACACCCTCCACCCATCTGCAGGTCTTATATGTGCCCAGGGCCCTGCCTTCTGCTGGTCAGTTGACCGTGTGCAGGTGTCAGCTAATTCATTAGCCTGCTGCCTGGGTACCCTGCAGTTCTGGAGTTCTGCCTTGCTTGCAGAGCACTCTAGCCAGCTGCTTTTGTTCTTAAAGGACCAGACTCACTTTAGCACCCTGCAATACACTTCTCCCAGAAGGCATCCACCCTTGGTCTGAAGTCATCAAGAGATGGCTAATTTCTATTACTTTATTGGTTAAGCCCTGTCAATGTTAAAATTCATATATTTTTTTCACATCTGTCCTTAGCTATATCCATTTTTTGTTTTTTGGGGGTTTTTTTGGTTAAACTATGCTTCTGTATTTGTAAATAGAATCAGTACTTTGCAATTTGAGGTTCCATATATTGGGATATATTTCTTTAGGTAAGTATGTTTCCAAGCTATATATTTTTTACAAAAATTAAAATAGTCAATAAAATTCCCTTGGCACTTTTTTTGCTGTTAAAAAATCTTGGCTTTTCAAATAAAGATTCCAGATGCAGAAATTACTTTCAAAGAAGAATGAACTTTGTATGTTGAAAAAAATTCTGTATATTGCTGCAATCTCATACTATTGAAGAGGTACAAAACTTTCAATGAAGTTGGGGCCTATTCAAATGTATTCACAGTTCCTGCATTAAGAAATGTCAATATTTATCATGAAGATAAAAAATGAATTTTAACTGCCAAGTATCTGTTCAGTCAAACTGTGGTTCAGACGCTGCATTTAGTTACTATGGACACCTATACATTTACCAGATGTCTGCTCTGTGTGCTAATTAGCACGTGTTGGGCAGACTCAATCAAGTCTCTGGAAGCTTGCTCCAGCAGCTTCTACATCACATGTATTCAGCATTCCCACACTTCAAAATGGTGGCAGGGATGATTTAACTCACGCTAATTGAACAAACTTTAGTTAAAGCACTCCACCACCATTTTGAAGTGTGGGATGCTAAATACATATGACTGTGTGGGTGGTTTAATTAGAGTGACTCCTGAGAGCTGCTCTAATTAAAGTGCCTTCCTGAGCTTGTGAAAAGACACCCTATAGTCTCTATTCTATGTTGTGAAGATATTTTAAAAACATGGTGTAAACAAAGGTACAGTATGTAAAAATTCATACTGTGGTATATTCAATTGTAATATTAGTATCCTGAATAAGTTCCTATAACCCAAGAAGCTGGGAACACTAGCCATTTTTCTCATAATATAGAGGGGGAAAAATCTGTATTTTCATCACCCCACAGTCAAAGTGATTTCACAGACAAAAGATAGAAGAGAGTTCCTCTTGAAAATAAAACCCAAAATTAATATAATTCAGAAAAAAACACATTCTATAATATAACACTTTTGTACTCAGTCTTTGCATTTTAGCCCTGACAAGACAGGGATATATTATTAATATTTTTATTTATCATATACATGTAATATAATATTTATCATATCCACTAGGTTTAATTGAGATACTTGAAAAAAGACAATCATTTCCCATGAGAAATTTTACAAGAATTTTAACATTTTCAATTAACTTTTTTCTTGAACAATTTTAATTGTTTTTCAAACCAAAATCCAAAATACTGAAGATAGCCACATTTCACAAAAGTGTTTCCAACTGCTCAAATCATTTTTAAAATGAGAAATGCTCTTACCTGTTTCAGATTCTTCAAAGAAAACAGGAACATTTATACTAAAATGAAACTTCTGCAAAAATTTTAGGTTGGGGTAAAAAGATTTTTTTTACTGTAGGAAAATTTCATTGACATTGTATTACATTCCCCCAATTATGAATAGTTTAAGGGGCTTGGGACTCAGACTTATCTGACCTATCTCACTTTCCCATATAAGGGTAAATGAATAAGAACTGACATGACTGGGAACATTGGATTTAGAACCAGTTTTACTGGTGAAAAAATGATAGCCTTTGGCCAGTTAGGAAATAAATTCTAAAGAGAATGGTTTGGGGTTTGAGTGTTCCATTGAAAATCAGCAGGAACAGCCTCAGAAAAGAGTAGTGAGTAAGGCATAAAGCCCAAAACAGAGCCAAAGTCAAAGCCATGGAATTCATGCTACTGGACTGCAAGCAGCCCATGGGTTATATTGTCAGTACCTCTGTGAGAATCACATGTATATGTCTGAAATCTTGCCTCCATCTGGATTTTACACATCTAAATCAGCAGTCCCCACACCTTCATTAATTTAGGATGCTAAGCCAGGAATCCCTCCTCAGGATAGGCACCTACGCCAGTTCATAGAAAGATGTGAACAGGGTTCGCTGTTTTTTTTATAGGAGGGAAAGAAGCTATTTCCTATAATAGTGGTTAGTATGTTTGTACAGAAAGTGGAACACATAAATTATTCTATTCCCACCTAAGTGGATTCAAATCCAGAGATGCCACCTTCTTGGAGAATGCCCTAATCACCAGACTGTAGGTAAAGCTGGGTAGGAACACCTACCAATTCCATGTTAAAAATAAGCCACCCCCTACACAATACAAGTTCCAGGTTCCAGTCCTGCTCCCAGGGTCCTGTCTGACTTTTATCCAATGATTTGTAATTAAAAAGATATAAAAATAGTCCCGCTGGAGAGATAATGATTTTATCTTAGGACACAATCTGAAGTTTACTATCACAGGTACTAATAAATTAACTTTTAATTTACAAGAAAAAATTACATTGGAATTAAAGGGATAATTATTTCCAAGAAGGTAACTAATTAGTAACTTTGTAATTGTACAATGAAAACAAATTAGCTAGCAATGATAAATGTGTAAAAAATAACTACATAGTTGTTGGAATAAGTTCCTAATTAGTTACACAATTCATGTGACAAGAAGCTGATGGAACAAAATAAAATATTAAGATTAAACTTAAATTGCCTTCATGGCAGTCATATAACTTAGCTGATACTAGATCACCTTGGGCACTTCTACATATGTATTAAATATGCAACAATAAGTTCTGGAATTCATTGCTCTGAGGTGCTGTGTTTGCACATATGCCTTGGACCACAGCATGTTGAGCTGAGGTGGTGCAGCCCTGGCTGGCAGGGAGCTCTGCGGGCCAGTCTGCCAGCCTGGAGCTTCTCTGATCTGGCTCAACGTACTGTGGAGGGGATGGGTGGGGCACAAAATTGCTTCCCTCATGGCCCAGCTAGCCCTGACAGGATCTACAAGTGCATTGCAATGGTGTAAATAACTCGGCTGTGTCTGGCAGTACTATCTTATGTTGGGGTTAATTTAGTTTACTCCATCCTAATAGCATTGCACATGTAGATGGTAATGTTTTGCTGCAGAGCTAATTAGTCAGCAAAACAGTAAATGTCTTACATAGACATGCCCCTGCCCACTATCTCCTTAAGAAGCTGGATTCTGAGAGGTAATTCAGAGAAGAGTCTCTGTTAGAGAAATCCCTGCTGGAACTAATAGCCATGATAAATAATAAGGAAGGGAGTGTTGAAACAGTGATCAAAAGTGTATGTTACAATTTCTACATGCATATATTACAGTTTACTAGTGGAGATGTCAAAAGAGGGCTAAATTCATGAATATTCATAATTGCCATCCCATTGCTTTTTAAATACTGATTGGGGAAGGCATATTTGAAAGTGGAAGTTAGTGAAATAAAAAAAAAATGAAACCAAGAGGAAGAAAACTGCCCAATAGGGGGAAATAAAACAAATGAGGAAAATGACATCTATTCTAAAAAAATTTTCAGAGATAAATATCTAAGCTAGAGAGAGATCTGAGTTCCTGTGCAATATGCTTGTCAAGCCTGATAAGCATCAGTTTGAGCGTAATTAGATGATTTCTAGAGAAGAAACTAAGACAAGATTGCTATCATAAAGAACAGGGTTCCAGATTGTGTAGGGGTTGGGGGAGTTAAACAAACTAATGGATTAGGTGAGGAAAGTCATACTGAACTATGGCTCTTTAAAGGAAAGTGACATTACAGGATTCTATTAGCTATTATTTGGTAGCTATTTTTCTGGCTTGCAAGTTATATTATTCTCATCATTGGCCCTAAAAATTGGTTTCTTTAAGTTAAATTATATTCTTTCTAATTCACGCATAGTAATTGTTATAAAGATTCCAAAGACAAAACTGCCTTCAATTACACCTGGTTACTGGTTACAATTACACCATAGTTACACTTGTTCTTGTGATAAATTCAGTCCTTGAATAAACAGACAAATTCATTAATTTCTATTGACTGAATTTAAATCACTGTTTTTAAAATTCACTACTCTTTGGTGCAAATTCATCCTTCATGTATCTCTACTGAGGTCATGGACATACAGATCACTTGGCACAGTGTGCAAAAGGCTTACCTGGTGAAGCTGGGAGGCGGCGGGATGCCACTCGGAGCAGCAAAGCCGGCAAAAGTGAAACCACAGCAGGCAGAGCCACCGTGGATACAGTTCAAAGAGAAAAAAAGCAGACAAGCCGGAGGGAGCCGGGAATGGCTCCCTCATTAGCTTGGATGTGCTTTGTACAGGCATGCCAGGGCTGATTGGCTGGCCGGATGCCTGGAGCTGGGCTAAAAAGCCAGCAGAACACCAATCAGGGGGACAAGAAGTGGAGTCCTCAGTGCAGCAGGGAGGGCAAGAGCCCACAAGAAATCCACAAGGGAACCCTGGTGGGCACCCCAAGAAGGTCGCCCCAGGACTTCATAGGCAGCCTAGATTGGAGGCACCATCCACGAAGCTACTGTGGACAGCCTCGACTTCCAATGAAGACTGGTGCCTGGCGGGACCAGAGGAATGGCAGGTCAGCTGCAGCAGACAGACAACCAAATCCAAGCCCAGAAAAGGGGCAAGGCACCCAAGAACAGGGCGATGCCAAGCACAGAAGCTACATAGACAAAGAAAGAGGGCCACCAGAGACACCCATGAGGAAAGGCGGCATCACTATGGCCATCAGTCCTGGTGGACTCGAGCGTGGTGAAAACCTGGAACACTATCCTCAATCACGAATGTTTCCATCATGGCTGGCAGTAGGTGGGGTGTAGGGGAGGTGGAGTCCCACAAAAGAACCATGAAGGGACCAAAAAATTGTCTTTCTGATTGAAATAAACCTGTCATCAAAGACATGGCAGGAAAGGGTCCTGGTGCATCACCCTGTGCGAGAGCAGAGGCGCTAGCAATCCCCGAGACTCGCGGGGCAGGAAACCCTGCCGTAACAACCCACCTGCTGCCCCAGAGGGTGGGGTGCTTACTTACCTGTTACAGGTGTGCAATGGGGCCAGTTGGCATAAAGGCCATGCCAGAATGAAGGAGAGGGGAGGCGGAACCGGAAGAGCCGGGATGGGAGACTACCGCTGGCGGAAGTCCGGAATGGTGGATGCACGCAGGCGCGCGCCGAGCCCACATGTTCTGGAGCAAGGGTAAGGCCCAGAGAGATGGGACAATATGGGATGGTAAGCCCTGATGCTAACAAGGGAACCAGGAGGACCGGGAGCATCTGGCCCTGGCTGGGACTGCTTGGCGGGAAGCCCTGGGACAAGGGCAACTGAACCAGGCAGCATCGTGTCCGCGTTGTGGGACTGAGGAGTCCAGGAGGGAAAAGGCCCCAGGCGGGCAGGAAGCTCCCTCCCAGAGTGGGGAAATAAGACCACAGACCGGCCAAGGTGGGCTCTTCTGAAAGCAGACTCAGGAGCTCAGAGCCCACTGCTCCAGTCAGAAACAGTGGGTTCGGTCCACCGTTTACTAATTTGTTTTGTTGTTTGAGGCCTGGCTTCCCAACAGAGAGGAGACTTAGAGGGCAACGTTGACATGTGAGTGTCGGACATCCGTGGAGGCCCAGGCAAGGTTATAAGGGTGGATGGAGCCCTCAATTACTTTGGACCCTGTGTGACCGGAAGTCTCATTTTCGGACGTGTGCGCATCAGAGAAATCACTGAACCAAAGAATCATCAAAGTCGTGGCAGGCGGGTTTGATGCGTACGGCTCCTAAGTGAGTATCCTTTCCGTCCAGGGATTATTGGCGGGACGTGCACAGACTGGTGGACAATAGGACATGCTGACACACCCCAAACTTGCCCAGCAACCGGCCCATTCGCCCTGAAGAAGCCACGGCAAGGCTCGAGTGGAAATAGTACGTACAACCTCCGGCAGAGAGACACGGGAGATTACACACAGAGTAAAGGGTATCAGAGTTTTATCATGTGTCATCTGTTCCATGGTAAATAGTTATGTATGTAGTCTTATACAGGCATACCTTGGAGATATTACAGGTTCGGTTCCAGACCACTGCAATAAAGCAAGTATCTCAATAAAGCGAGTCACACGAATTTTTCGGTTTCCCAGTGCATATAAAAGTTATGTTTACACTATACTGTAGTTTATTAAGTGTGTAATAGCATTATGTCTAAAAAAAAATGTACATACCTTAATTAAAAATACTTTATTGCTAAAAAATGCAAAGTGAGCAAATGCTGTTGGAAAAATGGCGCTGATAGACTTGCTCGACACAGGGTTGCCACAAACTTTCAATTTGTAAAAAACGCAATATCTGCGAAGCACAATAAAGCGAAGCGCAATAAAATGAGGTATGCCTGTACTGAGGTAGATGAAAATTTATCAGTGGTAACCTAGGCCTCTCATACAGACATTCAGTTTCTCTTGGGATAGTCACTGCTTTCATAGGAGAAACCATGAAAGTACAGCCATTCAGGCTTTTTCTCCCAGTGTGAAATGGGCTGCTCCAGAAGAAAAATAACCTGGGAACAACCAGGGTAAATTACTGCCAGAAGAGTTCTCCTGGGACAGCCAAAGTATGTACATGTCATGATTTTTCTCAGCAGAGACCATAGTCTTCCAGAATTCTCTATGCAGAATGGGTTCTACACTAGCTGTTATCACACAGGAAAGAGATCTGGGAGTCATTCTGAACAGTTCACTAAAAATGTCAGCTCATTGCTCAGCAGCCATCAAAAATGCCAAGCCAGGATCAGGAACCAGAAATCAGGAAACTAGTTACCAAATCTGAAGGATAATTCACAGGCAGAGGTCCAAAAGAAAGCCAAAGGTAAGTCACATAGTTCTTATAGGGGACTTCATTCACCCTGATATCTACTGCAAGGGCAATAAAGCGGTGCACAGGCAATCCAGGAAGTTTTTGGAGAGTGTGGGGGACAACTTCCTGGTGCAATTGTTGGAGAGGGTAACTAGGGACTCTGCTCTTTGAATTGGGATAATCTAGATGACATAGCATATTTGGATTTATAGTTCAGGTTATTTTGCTCAGAGGCATCACTTAATACTTATCTGCACTGAAATTCATGTGCCATTTAGTTGCCCATTTGCTCAATCATGCCACATCCTTCTGTAGTTCCTAACAGTCCATCTTAGTGTTTACCATAATTTTGTGTCATTAGCAAATTTGGCCATCTCACAGCTCACCCCCTTTCTAGATCCTTTATGAGTATGTTAAACAACCCTAGTCCCAAGTAAGATCCATGGAGGATCCTGCTGTTTACTTTGTTTCAACCTGAAAATTGACCATTTATAATCACTTTGCTTTTTATCTTGGAGTTAATTACTAATTCAGAAACAAACATTCCCTGTAATCCCAACACTACCTAATTTATTTAAGAGCTGTCTGTTGGGGGACCTTGTTCAAGGCTTTTTGGAAGTCCAAATAAGCTATATCATCTAGACTGTCCCAATTCAATTGCTTATTAACACTCTCAAAGAGCTCTACCGAGTAGGTTAGTAAAACATGATTTCCTTTTGAAAAAGTCATATGGATTTTTTCTCAAATGTCACATTCATTTATATGCTTAACAATTCTTTTGTTTTTATTATTATCATTGCTTCTGCCAGTTTTCCAGTAACAAAAGTTAGGTTCATTGGCATGTAGTTCCCTGAATCCCTTCTAGAGCCATTTGAAAATATGGGGGTCACTTAGGTAACCTTCCAGTTCTCTAGTACCAAAGCTGTTTTTAGTGATATGTGAAAGGCTCTTGAACTACAGCCTGGG
>NW_017728906.1:28597146-28598457 GCF_001723895.1 Crocodylus porosus
GATTCTTTGGTTCCTGACCATGCTTTTGGCTTGTTGCTACATTTTGGCTTTGGATTGTCCTTGATGACTAAAACCCTGGCTCCTGACCCTGATTTGGCTTCCTCTTGGGCTTCTCTCTGTGGACTATCCTTCAAATTTGGTAACTAGATTTCTGACTTCCAGCTCCTGACCCTGGTTTATATGGGTGTGCAAAGCAGGCCATATTCAATTTGGGTTCAGATTTGACCCTAATCATGGGGCACTGATTCAATTCATTGATTTAGATCACTGTCCTAATTTGATTTAGCCAAATCTGAATCTGAAGATTCCATGCTGATTTGGAGCATCAGTGATTCAGTCATAGACACAGCTTTAAAAGTTTTTTTCTATGTACCTTGAGGTATCAGGCATGGCTTGTCAATGTTGAGATGATAAGGCAGATGCAATGTCCCACAGGAGCATGGGAGGGTCCCCCTGCATACTCAGCAGTGGACCCAGAAGTGGACTGAAAGTATTTCCAGTCCACTTTCAGGTCCCTTGCTGAGCATGCAGGGGACCCACCCCCACACTCCCCTGGTTCATCGATCAGCCATGGGGGGTCTTCAGATGCCCCCCCACACCCTGGAGGCACCAGTTGCTGAAGAGGGGGTCACCCGCACATTCTGCAGTGGACCTGGAAGTGCTTCTGGTCCACTTCTGGGTCCATTGTTGGGTGTGCTGGGGACCCTCCGTGCTCCCATGGGATGCTTCATCTGCCCCACGATCTCAAGGTTCACGAACCACCTGGTATGTAGAAAAAAATATATAAAGCTGTGTCTATGTCTGAATCATCAAATCTCTCCAATTTTCTCTGAATCAATTTGGAGGATTCCAATATGATTCAGAGAGATTAAAGGGTCTTCTGATTTGATTTGGATTTGGAGATTCGGCCATCAAATTGGGCCAAATCTCCACCGAATTGAATCAGTGACTGCAGCTTTGCAACCCCCATGCTGGTTTCATTAGGGGCAGGTCATGTCAGACCAATCTGATTGCCTTTTATGATCAAGTCACAAAAGCATTTGATGCAGGTGTTGCCGTGGATGTAGTCTTGCTGGACTTCAGCAAGGCCTTTGACACCATCTTCCACCCCATCCTCATGAAAAAATTGGGTGACTGTGGCATTGATGCCTACACAGTCAGATGGATTGCAGATTGGCTGAAGGGTCTCACTCAGAGGATGGTGGTGGATGGGTCATATTCGATCTGGGGGAGAAGTGGGCAGCAGAGTCCCCCAAGGCTTGGTCCCTGGGCCTGCGCTGTTCAATTTCTTTATCAGCGATTTGGATGATG
>NW_017728906.1:28598957-28641143 GCF_001723895.1 Crocodylus porosus
GTAAGTTGTTGGAGAGCAGGTTTAGATTAGACATCCATAAGAACTACTTCACAGTCAGGGTGGCTATGCTCTGGAACCAACTTCCAAGGGAAGTGGTGCTGGCTCCTACCCTGGGAGTGTTTAAGAGGAGGCTTGATGCCTACCTGGCTGGAATCATTTGAACCCAGTTTTTTTCTCCTGCCAAGGCAAGGAGTCGGACTTGAAGATCTACAAGGTCCCTTCCGACTACTTCTATGATTCTATTATTCTACTGGGTTAGCATTTGGTTCCTGACTTATTGCTTCTGACCCCCTACCCCTACACCACCCAGTTATACATCTAGCTCTATCTGTGGATGTGTGGACTGTGACAGCAGGTTGCATAGTACAAATAGGAGTTCAGCAGTTTCTGATCTGAGCTCCTTTAGGAAACTAGGGTGAATGCCATCAGGTCCTAGTGATTTACTACTGTTTCATTTATCAATTCCCTCTATGATTTCATCTACTGAAACTTCAATTCATGATTTGTGTCAGCTTCATTGACTTCTCCCGAGAAAGGAGTGGATCTGGTGCTGGAATTTCTCTAACATCTTCCATAGTGAAAACAGATGCAAAGACTAAATGTAGTTTCTTGTAGGGCTGTCAGTTAATCACAATTAACTCATGATTAATGGAAAAACAAATTAATGTGTTAATTTTTTCAATCATGTTAATCATGGACATAGTTGTGACCAGTGGAGTGGACCAGCTCTGGACCAGCTGGAACCTGTGCTCAGAACCCTGACCCTGGCCAGTCCTGTGCATGCTCCAGACTCATCCACCTATGCTAAGCAGTGGTGGCAGCAGCAGTGGCTGGGCAGAAGCTGCTACCTAGCATGGGAGGAAAGCAGCCCCTCCCCCTGACTGCTGCTGGGCCCTTCTTGCTGCAGTCATTCAGAGGACACCTGGGTTGCCCTCTGGCTCATCTTCACTGCCATCACTGCCACCTCTGGGCTGCCTAACAAGGTAGTGGTAGCAGTGGAGAGGACCCTCAGGGCAGCCCAGATGCAGGTTCTGGGCATCTGCAGCAAGAAGAGCCCAGCAGCAGTGAAGCGGAGGGACAACTTTTCCTCCATAGTGAGCAGCAGCTTCTGCCTGGCCGCTGCCGCTGCTCAGTGTGGGCAGGTGAGTCTGGAGCAGGCACTGGGTGGTCTGGGGTCAGAGTTTGGGCTTTGCACTGTTGGTAGTGACAGGGAGAAGCTACAGGGTGCATGGGCTCTGGGCTGTTGGGTAGAAGGTGCTGACTATTTTCAGCTGTGTGATTAAAATTAAGACTAATTGTGACTATTTATTTTAATCCTGTAATTAACTGAGAATTTTTTTTAAATAGTTTTTCAGTACAAGTTTTTTGGCAATGATCTTGTCATCCTTTAGTGCCCCTTTTACACTCTTATCATCCAAAGGTCCAACTGACTCCCTGGCAAGTCTTTGATTTCTAAAATACTTAAAGGATGATTTAATGTTATCTTTTGTGTCTGTAGAAAATTGTTTCTATGGTGATAATCTGAGTTTTCAATGGAATACAGATTAAGGACAGTTAGTACGGTGTTGTATGACCAAAGTAGACCTGAGTCTGATTTCTAAAGAAACTTTTGACTTTTTAGTGTTTACAGAAGTAATAAAATGCAGAAAATGTAGAGGCAAATTCTGCTGTTTGTAGATAACATGAGGGAAATATTACTCAAATTTAAAGCTTTTCTTAACTCAAATTCACAGTAATTAACACTGTGAAGTGAATCCTATAATTAATTCAAAATAAGATATTGATGAAAATCCTCATCCTATTGAACCTGATAGCAACATGTCCATTGATCTCTCATGGTATTAAGGATTAAGGTATAAAATAGGAAACATTTTTTGAGGAGAGTTCTCTCAGGATACAGAACAGTTTGATTTTGGGTAAAGCAAAAGTAATAGTAGATTTTCCAAAAAGCAATAACTAAATAAGGAAACAAGTACATATGAAATGGTTCTTTTTTGTAATATATAAACAGGATTGAAACAAAGGAGCTAAGAGGACAGTTCCAAAAGCACTTTATAACATCAAAACTCAGTGAAGTTTGTTATTTTTAGGGAGATATATTAGGCACACATTTTCAGCAGTTATTGACTAGTAACTCTGAGTCAGACTACTGTGTGTTTCAACAAAGTATTAGTATTAGCACATGCTAATTTGTCAAATGTTATGTGTCAAGAGACTGTCTTTCAAAGTTGTGCAAGTACTTTTTTGATTACATACTGTATAATTATGTGCTCAGATGCCCAGTTAGATAGCGTTCTATTTTCATATTAGAATACACAAAGTGGAAATGCATGCTATGAATTTTGTTATACAAATACCTAACAGAATAATAGAGTCAAATTAGTTGCTATGTTTCCCTTTTGTGTTCTGAACATATAATGGCTTATTTGGTTCAAAATGCTCGTATATATGTGTATGCTGAGTGGGATTTCAGAATTTGCTTAATTCCCTTATTTATTGATCATATTAATTAAGAAAAACCTATCCCTATGAAGTGGAGCTTTGATAGAATTTTTAAAAATCTTCTAATGGACAAGTTTGCTGCTAGTTTCCCCCTTTTTTTTTTTCTTTTTTTTTCCTTTGTGAGTGTGTGTGTGTGCGTGTACAAGGCTGTAGTCAGTCTGGTAATTGTATCTGTTAGTAGATTCTTCTCAATTAGTGTTCATATCCAATACCTTTTACACTTTTACACAATATATACTATTCTTTCTTTATTCATTCCTTTTTCTTCAGTTTATGTCTGGAGGTCAAATCAGAGAGAGAGAAAGAGAGAGAGAGAGAGGAAATATGTGCTCATAGCTCAAAAAGCAAAAAGTTAAAGTAAATGCTTCATAAAGACTTGATAGAACAATATTTATTCACAAAACATGTATTCAGAGACTATTTGTTAATTTCTAGTATATTTTTAAAAGATTCTTAGAAATGAAACATGAGAATTCTACCAACCACCCATATTTACTCTGAAAAGATTCATATTTTCAAACAGAAATTGAATTTACCAAATTCGATTGCAGTGAAAGAATATCTTAGTTTAGTAGTTCAAAATGTGAAGTTTCTCTTTAGTAACTCTCTTCTAATAGTTGTTTTGTATTTCCACAAGCATGTTTTTACAACACACATTCTGTGCCAAAAAAATTCTAGTAGGAGGATGATTGAACAGTGCATTTATTGAAAGCAAAAACAAAAGATGACTCATCATGTAGTCTGACCTCACTAACATTTCTAATAGCTTTCATTCTATATTATTTCTCAGCTTGAGTCACAGACATACACTGTTCCAGAGGACGGCCAGTATATATGCAGATTGAACAAAAAATGTGAACTATTATTTTAAAAGAGAAGCTGAAAATCTGGTATTAAAAGGGAAAAAAATGGGAAAATGGAGCAGTCCTAGTGTTTACCCTCATAACTGTGTGAATTGTTAAGAGCTTACTTAAGGAACTAGAGGAAGTCATTTGTAACCTAAAATAAGAATATATTTTGTACTAGTGTAAAATCTAAGAACTGTAGGTGCCTATACACATGCAGCAAGGCTGCTCTGACACTCTCTAATTACAGCATATTGGAGCATACTCAATTTATTGAGTCCGCTGGAGTGTGGTAATTGCTGCACTCCAGCAGACTCCACCACCCCATGTATCAATGTCTCTGCACTGAAAAATGGCAGCGGGACACTTTAACTAAAGTTCGTTCAATGAGCTTCAGTTAAAGTGCCCCTGCTGCCATTTTTCAGCATGGGGACATTGATACATGTGACATTCTGGGTGCTTTAATTAGAGCTGCTCTCAGAGCCTCTCTAATTAAAGCACCCCCTGCCACTTCTGGAGCATGTGTATAAATGCCCTTTGTTTCATATACTTGAGTATCCTCTGTTGGCACTTTCACTGTTCATGAATATTTATGCATATCACATTTGCAGGGTTTGTCAACAAACTAGTTTGGGTACCATAAGCAGTATAGCCATGTAACTGACCAGGGGAAATTAGAAGCCAAGGAAATATTCTTGGCTTCTTTCCTGTTAAGAAAACAAGGAAATATTCATACAAAGCTTGTGACTTTGAAATAAATTTTCTATTTTAGTGCACAAACAGAAAAATAGAATCACTAAATTCTTCAGGAGGTTCCCAGAAAACAAACATTGAATTTTCTCTCTTGCTTTCTAAAGGGGGTCTGTGTTGCATACATTCTCCCATCAACCTCCAAGGATTGCCCTCTAATTGTAATATGTGAACGAGAAACTGGTTGGTTTGGGGTGGGTTGGTAAAGTGTCTTGGTTTTCATGAAGTTGACAGGGAGTCCAAGGATTTCATACATTTCACAGAAGCAGCCAAGAGTGACCTGGAGATCTTCCACTGAGTGAACACACGCAACGCAATCATCAGCAAATTGAATATCAGTAATGAAGGTGTTGGTTATCTTCTAATTATGCTTAGAGCTGGGCAATAACTAATTTGGTACTTCATTAGAAATTCAGAGGTAAAAGAAAAAAATATGGTTTGGGATGAACTTGAAATAATTAAAAAAAATATGAAAAAGTTACATCAGTTAGGTTGGGCTGAATAAGGACCTTGTTGCATATTATTTTAGATGGCATCTGGAATTCTTAACCCCTGGATTGTCCACGCATTAGCACCTGAAACTAGTTTTAAGCACACTTTAGATGATTTAATGTTATGCCACTCTGGGGCAGATTTATCTTTGATCCATGTAAACCAGCTCATTTTCCAATAATGTGCAGCCACTCCTCACAGATGGGACACCCAAGTTGTAGTCTTGCAGCATTCCATGTTGCAGTGCCCCCCCCCAATCCTCCTTTTCTGGGCAAACTTTCCACCTCCTGAACTCTACTAGCCTGGGGGTGGTTTTGGCACCAAACTAGCTCCCTCTGACTTCCTTTATTTCACACCCCTTTTCCTTTCCACCTTCCATTTCATTACCCACCCCCATCCCAGTAACTCTTTAGCTCCTAGCTTTATGTGCCTGCCCCTGTCCCCCTCAACCCTTCTCTCACCTTCCCCTCCACCTAGAGCAGGGGTAGAAGCCTGTACAGGCTCACTAACCCTACAGTGGCAATTTACAGCTGTAGCACCTAGTCCTGCCGCTGCTCACCAGGCCTCTAATGGAAAGTCATAGCTGTGTATGTCGGGGGCAGTCAGAGAAGGTTTTTAGCCTTAAGCCTGAACTCGAGTTAGTTGAACACTGATTAAAATTTGAGCAGCTCAAGATGCAACATGTAACAAGGCTCTGACATTTCATTTTGGATTTAAACACTTTAAAATGTATTTATTACATAACATTGAAGGAAATATTACAAAAAACAAAAATGTTGAATTACTTTGCCCCGAAGGCAAACAATTCAGCAAAATGAGATGAATTCTCAAAACAATACAGTCTTAATGAAACTACATTTTTCAATGGGAAAAAAATAGGGCTGAAAATATTGCCCAGTTTTACATATCAGTTTTATATATTTTGTACAAACAAAGTCTTTTACTTTTTTCTTTATTGGCGATATCAACAGAAATATTAAAAAACATTTTATATTGTTATAAAAAATAATTGTAGTCACCATATGCACTTTTCTTTAATTATTATTGGGCAATGAACAAGGATGGATAAATGCTGAGTTTGACAGTATTTGCAACTCTCACTGACATTAGCAGAATAGCAGATGCTCAGCACCTCTCTAGATTTGACATCAAATGAAATTTTCTCAATATAATCAGTAAAGTTTTATGAATAATCTTGCTAGCCTGTATTTATTATTTATTAATTCCTAGGGGTTTTTTTGCATAGCAAGGACCATATTTTAAGGGAGAGCTAGATAACTTTCTATTATTTTAGATACATATATGGTAATCATAGTATCAGAGCTCCTAACCATCTTGTCATTAATTTAATATATTTTTGGTACATAACTTCTCTGAAGTAGGGACATTTTGGAGCAACAAAGATTGTATGTGATCCTCAGCAAATCCACTACAGTTTGCAGAAAACTGATATCTCTGAACTCCCAAGTCAGTACCCTAATTACTAGATCAAAGAGATCAAATCACTGGATCTGTGGTTGTTGACTTAACAGCCAGCTACAATACAGTTAACCAATGATGACTCCTCCATAAAACCTGGAAATGACAAAAGATTTACATATTACAGAGCTGATACGAACCTTGCTCAAAAAGATTTTTTTTTTCTCAAACTGGATGGGAACAAAGCAGATAGAGATGACATATTCATGGCCTCTCCCAAGGATCCATACTTGCACCACAGTTATATCGCATCTATACAAATGACTAGCTCATCCATCTGGAAACAAAACATTTAATCTGTGCAGATGACCTGTGTACAACAGCCCAAAACACTGGCTTTGATCATGTTGAAAAATCCCTAAGTGAAGTTCTAACTGGCCAAACCTCATACTACATTGAAAACCAATTACACACCAACCCACTGAAAACACAAGTATGTGCCTTCCGTCTGAAAAACCATGAGGTCAACCATCGTTTCAACATTACATGGCCTGGGACTCCATTATCCCACTATGAAAATTCAGTTTACCTTGGATTACCTTCAGTTCACCCTCAGTTGAACCTTGTTATACAAAGAACACATCATAAAGACCAAAGTAATGGTGATCACTTGTAATAACATTTTATATAAACCCACCAACTTGAATGACCTGGCCCACTGCTCTGACTCTCAGCTTTTCTTCTGCCAAGTAAGCATGTCCTATATGGGAGAGGTCTGTACATGCTAAGTGCCTTGACACCATTCTGAATGAAAGCAGCTGATACATCACAGGGTGTCTGAAGTTTACCAGCCTAAATAGTGTGTACCTGTTGACTGACATCACTCTGCCTGACATCAGAAAAGAGGTGGCCAGCAGGATAGAACAATTGAGACAAACTGAAGATGCGAGACACCTGTTGTATGACTAACCTGCAGGACAAAAATAACTGAATCCATGTGGGAGCTTCCTTGCCAGAACCCTTTCTCTCAATGCCACACTCAAGGAGACATGACTACAAATGTGGAACAAAATGCTGAAGTGGAAAAACGGACATTCCAGCAACTGAGTCCTTACCACCATGGCAAAGACTATATCATTGGTTTGACCACCTGTGACTGTGGTATAGAGCCTCAGACTATGCAACACCTGTTGGAATGCTCCTGCTTGAAGGGGCTTGTACAATGAATGATTTTACAAAGTACAATAAAAGAGCACAAGCATGTGTAATAAAATTGTTAAATGTGGCATAGAGACATGGGAATATCAGAAGTCTCAAACCCAGCAGGCCACATGGCTTGGAAAAGGGGCACTGAGCCTGTCTCCAGGCTGGATCAGGCCCACACACTGGCAGACTGGTGCACATGTTGTGTCCATTGTGCAGTGTCAGAATGGTGTGGGTGCTACATCATATGCTCTGGACTGGCCCTGTGCACCACAAAACATGCATGCTGCAGAAGAAACTCATGTGCAGCATGTGCCAGTCTAGCTCCACATGCTGCATGCAGTGCACACATTGGCTAGGGACAGACATTTAACATAAATCGGTGTAAGTGATCAGAAACAGGTTTAAACCTGCCACAGAACATAAGTTCAGTTCACATAAACCAGTTTCAAAATGGCTGAAACTCATTTAAGATAAACCTGGTTGAAGGTAGTATCAGACTTAACTGATTTGGGTCAAACTAGTTTATGCAATGTCTGTTCCAGGCACCTTCCTTTAACTTTAAGTTAAACCAGAGTCCTTCAGCATCCCAGATGCTTTGCATCTCTGGGCTGGGCTGGGGTGGGCTGGGTTAGCCTAGGCTAGGCTGTGCTCTCTGCTTCAAAGAAAAGGCTGACCCTGCCCCTCTTCTCTGTATTGAGAGCTCCAGGAGAGACTGCAGGCACATCAGGGCCTGCCTTGCTTCCCTCCCTGCTTGCTGCTCAAGAGGGATTCCACCCTCTCTTCCCCCCTCCCTCCATGTCCCATAGTATGGACCCCAGTCCCACATCCCTAGGCATGTGGTATGCTAGCTAATGCTGAGAGGTGTGTGTGTGCCTCCAATTTCACTGGGACTGGACAAAGGCAAACAGAACAGTGTCTGCTTAGGGCTTTTTGGAGCTAATCAACAGGTTAGCTGGTAAAGTTCCTCCTTGGAAAAAGCTGTTTAAGAAGAACTTGAACTAATGAGAGAGGCTTTTGTTTTGCTGATGGGCTGATAAATAGTGTGGTTTTATCAGCCCCCTCTGCTGATTTGCAGCCCTGTCAGATTTGCAGATAGATTTTCAGACAGGGTGAGGGATATTGAGACATTCAGTATCATCAACAGATGCATGTACTGCACCCCATCCCCCCTTGCCTCAGAGTGTTAGTTGAGGGCTGGGGGCTGGCCTCACCCCCTCCCTAATCAAAGCATACTGCTGGGACCTGGCCAAACCTACCTCAGCTCAGCACTGTGGAAGAGAAGTTTGGGCTGCTCTAGTGTCCCCTGGCTTCTAGTCTGAGCCACTGCATACATGTGCATGCATTCCTAGAATGAAAAGGGAATGTCTATTCACCACTAAATCAGCTCAAGCTTTGTAGGTTAGATTAACCTGTGAAGATTGAACCAATTCAGGCTCAGGTTTTTGTAATGTCTGTCCCTAGCCCTAGGCTCCAGACTCATATACTGTGTGCAGTATATAAGAGACTGATTCTGCATGCTGTATGCAGTGTGGAGGGCCAGGGTTGGCACATCCTGCATACATGCAGTAAGCAGGGCCAGTCCAAGATCAACATGCAGCACTGTGAGCTATATGTGACACCTCTATGGGTTGGATATGACCTGTGGGCTATATCTTTGACACCCTTGCAGCTGATCATCATTTTTGTCTGGATTTCATTATTCCCTCTGCCACTTGGAATGACAGGACATGCCAGGATGGAAACTACTAGGATGGGTGTATTATAGAAAAACTTAGCATATTTGTAGTTGCTATTTATTGAATTTAGAAGATAGAAATGAAGTACAGAATCCATGACCACATGACTGGACAGCACTTCTTTACCAGTCTACATAACAAATGGCACATAGCAAAGTTTGGAAACCTTTGTTAATGCCCTTTAAATGCCCAAGGAGTGCCATATTGCTGAGGGAAAGAAATCTTCCATTTGGGCAGGAATTTATCTGACTGTACTCATTCTTAAATATGGCTCTCCTGGATGACATTTCAGTTGCCAGTCAATAGGTAAGCAAATACACACCTAAATCACTCAAAAGCTGTTCAGGAAGTAATAAATATGTCCCCAAAGTACCCACCCAGTTCTACGTTGTGGGATAGCAGTTATTGGTATTTCTATAAATCTCTAATGAGAAGGTAGTATTGTAGCTAGAGTCAAGATGGCACCTTCTTATATGAAAGGACAAGGGAAACACAGGTAATAGGAAGAACCAAAGAAGCAGAAGATAGAATCACAGCATAGACAAGACTATACATTTTCTGTCAGTGAGACATTAATGTTTCCAAAGATGCCACAGCATGCCTTAGAAATGATGATACATTATCCAAAGTAATCTTTGCAGTGTGTTGTGTTGCATAGATGCAATATTAACAAAGAACAGTTAGTTCTTTCTCTTCACCTCAGTAAGTTTAATTGCTGTCATGCCAGATTCTCAGTTTGTTACTGGTGATGAAGTCTAGTAGTTCAGTCCTAATGTGCTATCCCAAGAAAATAAACTATTTGAATATAGCTGTGACAAGCTACTTCAAATCAACACAGTAAAACTACCATATTTAGGAGTCACATTCTTACCAACTAAAATAAAGTGTTCCATCAGCTGTACTGAAGGGGAGCTATAATGACATTAATTGTCCCATCAGAATAAATTATAGGTAAGCATTCCCTAAGGATATTGCAGATGATAAAAGACAGATCCTGTTCCCATCTTAAATAAGGTAGTCTGCATCTAGCTGCCCACCAAGGTCAGTGTTATTTTATTCTTTGTATAAGGTAAGAAGAAGATTCAGAGTAGAAATTTCACATGAGATTGCATGCAATCCAAATTGCAGTACAGGTAAACCAATAAAACGAAAGGAATTTTTTCAAGGAATGTTTACATCTTGAAATGTAACAACAAAATTATATCATTATATCTTGTTTTGAGCCCCAAGAAAAAGATCAAGTCTGTCCTATTTTTGCAATGTTATAGGAATGATCACTTTCTGAGGGTAGCGCAAATACATTTGAGTTGGTAATGTACTGACAGACAGGTAAATCTTTCTCCATGACATGTTTTTGTATTACTTACACCAGGATGAACTTGCCATTTCAGTTAAATAAATCATACTGCTGTAAAAACAATGTAAGAGAAAATAATGAAGCCCAAATTCTTCACTTCCTCATACCCACACTCCTACACACATTGCATCAACATGGTGTCAGCAAGTCCTCACGGTCGAGGATGATTACTCCCATGGAATAGGTAAAGTGTTGTAAATAAGCATTGATGGCTAAGGTGACCAATCCTAAAGCCATAGACTCTCTGGCAAATGCCACAAGTGGTGGTTAAAGGGAGGGTCAGACCATGGATTTCTTGGCCTTGTTTCCTTTCTTTCTGCTTCTGTCATTAAATTCCGTATTAATACTACAGGGGTGTATTTGGTAGCTGTGTTGGTCTAAGCCAAAAAGAAATGCAAAACTCCAGAACTCTTGGTTTAGAGGTGATACCTTTTATTAGATCAACAGAAATTGCAAAAAAATTATCTTTTTCTGCAAGCTTTCAAGCACACATGCCTTTCCTCAGCCTCAAGGAAAATGAAAGATGGTAAAAAGTCCCCATAGGTAGAAAATAAATTTCAGTTTTGCACAGAGGAAGCTGATGGTGGAAGTCTGTTCCTCAGACCAGCACGGCTACTAAGTACATCCTTAAAACATGGAGGATGCTGAATTTTAGTTGATTTTGGATTTAAAGATGCCAAATATTAGCTGGATTTTGGATTTAAATTTAATTGCTGTACAATAAGAAGGATTTGTACACCTCCCTGCCTACGTGTCTGCCATCTGACACCACCAGGGAAGGCATCCTGCCTTATCTGTACATCAAAGAGCACTCATGGACCCAGAGGAAAAGACTTCCACCCTCAGCTTCCTCTGTGCAAAAATGAAGTTTATTTTCTACCTATGGGGACTTTTTATCATCTTTAATTTTCCCTGAGTGTGAGGAAGGGCGTGTATGCCAGGAAGCTTGCAGAAAAAGATATTTTTTATGATTTCTTTAGAATCATAGAATCAATGAGTCGGAAGGGACCTAGACAGATCTAGTCTGACCCCCTGCCATGGGCAGGAAGGAGCACTGGGGGTGACAGGGTTCACAAAACCCCAGCCAGGTGCCCATTCAGTCTCCTCTTGAAGATTTCCAGGGAAGGTGAGAGCACCACCTCTCTGGGGAGCCTATTCCAGGCTCTGGCCACCCTTACCGTGAAGTAGTTCTTCCTAATATCTAACCTAAACCTATCCTCCCTCAGCTTGTGGCCATTGTTCCTGGTGGCTCCAAGGGGGGCCCTGGGGAACAGACTTTCCCCGAGTCCCTGCTGGTGGCCCCTGATAAAGTTGTAGGCAGCCACAAGATCCCCCCTCAGTCTGCTCTTGCGGAGACTGAAGAGATTCAGCTACCTCAGCCTCTCCTCATAGGGCTGGCCACGGAGGCCCTCAACCATACGAGTGGCCTCCTCTGGACCTTCTGTCACTTTGTTGGTTTAATAAAAGGTATCATTTCTGATCCAAGAGTTTTGCATTTCATATTAATACAACATGGGTCAACACTACAGTGATGTGAGAGAGAAGGGATTTAGCCCAACCTACTGTCCATTACCTTGTTTGGTTCCATGGGCTGTGTCTAGATAAGCACAGCTGTGCAGTATGTGATGCTGGCGACACGTCTATGGTGCCATGTACTGCACATTCATGTTCTCTGGGGTGGGGGGGGGTTGACCCCAGGAGATCTAGGGGTCAAAAAAAACTGTGCAAAAATTTGTTTTTTTAAAGTGAGGCACTGCATGCAGGGACAACATGCACTGCCCCAAACCAGAGCCACACTCAGGCTGCCAGCCAGGCTCCAAGTGGCAGGACTATTACAACTGTAGCCCCAGGAGACCCCCAAACCCCCAGGTAAGGCTGCTGAGGTTAGCCCGGTGCTAGTCCCAGCCTCCCCAATGCCACGCGGGGTAACCTGCCAAGTGCCAGAGGGTTCGTGGTACAGGCGCTCCTTGGGGACAGGTAGCAGTGGCACAAGGTGTGCCACTGCGTTTTGTTCCCATGGAAACAAAGGCCCATGATCATATGGATGCATCCATGAGGTTTAATTTGACTTGGCAAATTTTTATGAGCAACACTTTGTTTACATTTGTCAAGAGATGGGGCCAAAACTTCAACTTACACAAACTTTAGTAGCATTACCATTTACCAGGAGTATTACCAATTATGCCAGGATCAGGTTTGTGGTAGCTGAGTTTATTACATAAGAACATAACAACCACCATAGAGAGTCAGACCAATAAGGGTTCTCTTAGCCCAGTATCTGACTCTGTTCATGGAAAATAGTAGATGCTTTATAGTGAGAATATATGAATGAAGCAAGTCTTGAGTTATCCAATCTCTGTCATATCCTCCCTGGTATCAACCATTATGGCTAAGTACAGACAATGAAAAAGCCCAAGGCTGGATCATTTCAGTCTTTGCAGGTTAGTCTAAGCTTCAGAGATTAAACTGAGAAACAACTGGAAAATCATTCACTTTTGATTCAGGAAATGCAGTCACATGCCTGCAGTGGCTCAGGCCAGAAGCCAGAGGGCTCTAGATCATGACTCTCTGGCACATAGCCAGCATGGGGGGGTGTTCACTTCCTCTTTCTGCTGCCTCTGAGGACTCTGGGATTTGCCGTCCAGAATTACAGCAGCAAGATTCTGCAGAGTTGCTTATCACTTCCTCTTCCTGCTTCCAAATACCTCTGGGATTTGTAGTCCACAGTTACAGCCAGCAGGAAGTTTTTAGCAGGGCAGGATAGCACAACTCTGTACTTGGAGGAAGGAAACATTAACCCCTTCCCTGGTCCCAGACCCCAGCCAGGGTTTGCCTGGATGGGGGTGGGAGGGGAAAGCAGTCCCTCAGTCCCTGCTTTCCCTTCCCCCTCACCACCCCCCGCAGAACCCTTCTCTGATGGAACAGATAGCACAGCACAATCCAGGGCTGGAAAGCATGCTGGGGGACTGTGATTTAACTAGAACCAGGAAGGGGGCTGAGACAGAAGTTTCATAAATCAGCTTAACATAAATCAGTTAAGTCTGATGCTATATTCAACCAGGTTTATCTTAAACCAGTTTCAGCCATTTTGAAACTGGTTTATGTGTACTAAAGTTCTTTCCTGTTATAGGTTTAAATGAGTTTCTTATGCCTTAAACCAGTTTATGTGTAACTTCTGTCCCTAGCCTATAGGTTTGGGAATGTCAGAGGATACATACCTGATTTTAAATTTTTTAGTTTTCCTTGAATATGTCCAATCCTTTTTTAACTTGGTTATATTATCCACTTCTACAGCCTCCTATGGCAATGAGTTCCATAAGTTAACTACACATTGTAAAAAACTTCTTTCTCTTTTTTGTTTTGAACCTGTTTTCTGTTAGTGTGCGATTAGAACTTAGAATTAAATCTTGTTAAGGACTCTAAAATATGAAGGATCATATATTTGTGCTCATTAAAAAGTTCTAAGTGCCCTGGAGGGGTCTTAAAGTTATGACATTTAAAGGGAGTTATCTTTGAGCTGTGCTAACTAGTGTGATTTAGCCAAACTTCTAATTGTTCATGGGAGATCAAATGACCAATTCATAGTCCTCTAGTATCCCAGGAAGCACTGCTGCCAGGGGATTAACTGTTCTTTTGGACTCTGATTTCTCCCTCCTCTCCCCTCACCACCATGTCAGCCTGGACAGTAGAACAGCAGCTTGTGAGTGGGGAGGGGAACTGCCAAGATACAGGGGAGGGGGTGGGCACTGCACACAGCACAACACACACACAACCAGCACAACACACCATATATACACAATACACATGGGACAACACACACTCACCTGGCACAACACAGGACAACACAATGCAACACACACATAACACAGAATAGCACCAACAGCACAGCACAAGACAATGCACACACGCACACACAATACAACATACACATAAACAACACAATGCATACACAGCATAGCACACATACTGAACAAGAAATGGCACAGCACAACTTAACACAGCACCACACACCCACAACACAGCACCACACACACACATTCATACAGCACAGTACAACATGCACTCCTACTCATATAGAAAAACACACACATGGCAAGGCACAGCACAACACACGAACTCCAACAGCCCTGTACAACAGACATGAGCAGCAGTGGGTACCTGTATGGTGTGCCTGTGACAGCAGTCAGCAGCCCAGCAGTGATGGGACTACCCATATGCTTCCAGGTTCTGCCCAGTCAGGGATGGTCCCTCCTTCATTGCTGCTCCCATGCCCCAGCTGTGCTGCTCAGAGGCAAGCAAAAGAAATCTAGAGATGGGCAGGGACACACACCCATTCTTTGTGTTGTATGCATGTTCTGAGAGTATGTGCTATGCGGTGTTGTGCTGTGCATGCTGAGGGAGGGGAGACATGTGAGGTGTATACTGGTTGCTGCTAGAGAACTGGCAAACAGGGTAGGCATGAAGCAGACTTCTCAGCTCCTAGCCACATGCCTGCTCACCAGCCCTCTGGCCAGCAGCTCAGAGTGGTGCACATTACAAAAACATATTAACCCTGAACTTGTCACTACTCCCAGTGTGTGCTAACTGTAATACTGACCTAACATTATAAGAACACCCCTAGTTTCAGTCGGAGCCCTCTCGTTCTTATATTCTGGGACATGGTAAATAACAGTCCTTTATTCACTTCATCCACACGCTTCATAATTTTATATACCACTGTCCTATCTGAGACTATATTACTCTTTGTTAGACCCCGACTCCATGCGGCACCCAATGACTTGGGAAACAATGATCCAATCACTCAAAGATCTTGTTACTCATTAGTCAGAGCAAGGAGGGAACAAATGCTACTTGCACACATTGTTCTCAACAGCTTTATTCAAAATGGAGACAGCTTCGGGCAAGCTCCCACACAGGCACACAGCCTGTGAACAAGGGGAGTAGCCCTGAACAATTCTTTTCCCACATTTTATACACTTTGGTTTGTGCTCATTACCATTTATTCCACCCATACTCGTCCTATGGTTCCACCCATATCTCCTCTCCTTTCAAGCTCTGCCTCTGTTTACTGTTTGCTTCATTAGCACGGAATTGCCTATGCATTTCATTCATTTATATGTCTTTTTGCACATGCCCAAGGCCCTCACCCCACTTCTTCAGTCAATGGGCGGACTCTGGAGGCTTCTTTACCAATCACCATTCATCTTTTGCATATGTTCATCTTGGTTCCATGTTGTCTTCCACATTCAAATCTGTTTTTCTGTCCCATATTGTACCATCTCCACCTTCCTTGGGCCCCTGTATCTTATCTTGTTCACCACTGTAACTGGTTCACAGCATACAGACTTACTTGCTGCTTTTTCCAGAAAATGGTTGACAAAATTAAGATGATTACTTAGCATATGCATTCATAAGCAAAATCTACTTTTCCTTATAACAATAGCCAGTGGTTTACACTCTGTTTCTTTTATATAATGATTATATACATTTTACAACATTACTATATGGTTAAAAAAATCTACTTCTCTACTATATATACTTTTAATATATCATTCTGCTTTGTGGTCAGCAACTTTTGCTATGATTGGACCACAGGTTATAGCCTTTTTATTCAGCTGCAAATCTAATGCTCCCCAAGATCCAAATATAGTCACTCTAACACCCTTCTCTTTTACAAACTGAAGAGTGCAGCTACTCCATACCCCTGATATTTTTTTTGCACTTCTGAATGTTTAGTTTGTTTTATTTTTGGTTTTAAGTTATAATGTGCTTTTCTGACTTATCAGGCTTGAAGGGTAAGGGATCATAGAAAAGCAGAGCTGTACTTCCCTTACTACTCCACTGATGTAAGTGGTGACAGGAAGGAATAATCCTTTTAGATCTCTAAACTGCGCTGAAGCTTGGCAAGTAAAGGATCAGGGAGCTACTAAAAGCTCCCCATACAGCCATAATTCCCGTAAGACTTTAAACCCCAGTTTCTGCTAATATGTTACGGGAAAAATTAACCAAGGCAAGGACCACTGAATCTCACTGCAAAATGCTGTTTAAGATTAAAAAGACGGAAAAAAGAGAGAAAGTTCTAGAGCAGAGCCCAGTGAAGGAGAGAGGAGGATTTTATTGCTCTATATGATTCCTTGGTCACTTTATCTCCCTTTACACAACTAAAACTGTCTTACCACTTACAGCAGTCTTCCAGGCAACAAGGACTCTTCAATCTCCCTTGAGAGGATTATGAAATACATCTATCATTGAACAGTTGTAATGTCTTCATAATAGATGGAATAAATATGTTTATTTCAATCTCAAAGAAAATTATGCACATAATTATACATATGTGCAAATATGTAAATGTGTATGTATTGCACTTCGTAATATGTAAAATACACAAAGTATTATATTATGTAAAAAGTGACAAACGTTTCTCTCTTGCAAAACAAGAAACAGGTTTTTTCTCAGTTAGCAAAACGTTGCAGGATTACACGTATGTTTTAATTTGAAGATGGTTTCTGTCACATAGAGTACTCAGTGTCAGCAAAAATAGAAGTTTTAAAACTTCTATTATAAAAATACTGCTTCAAAATCAGGTAATTCTAAACTCTCATCAATGTCATAATCGCAAGGAAGTTCCAGCATATTTGTAAATGAAGAGTGATCAGGCTGCTGTACATTGTGCAAAACAAGGGATGATTTAAAAGTGTTGATGTGTTCACATTTTAGTATCAATATGATACGTAGACCTAATGATAACATTCATAAATTTCATATTGGATTTTACTATTAAGATGGAAAGTCAGCTCATATGGAAAAAAAAAAAGGGTGAATCTGAGGAGAAGAAAGTTAGTTGTTGAAGAGAGGTTTATATAATTAAATCACATTTAGCTGTGAATTTGAATGTTACTTTGAATGTGTATTTAATTGCATCTGTATAACTTATTTTTATTTTTAGCTTGTTTCTTTAAGGAAAGGATAGGACATATTTGTTGGGGTTTGAGAGCAGAATGTGTGGCAGGACATCTTTTTACAATCCCAGTCTGTAGAAAACCCAGACTATATAAGCTGTAAAGAAAATCAAAATGCAAATAAAAACTCATTCTTTATGAAATCTGCCTCCATTCTTTACTCAGAGAAAAACACAGGATTTTGTATGCAAGATTTTTATGGAAATCGCTAGTCAATATATGGTATGCTGTTAACGTATGTATATTTTTACACAGACACACACTCCCTAAGGCCCCTTCCAGATCATAGAATCATAGAAAATGATGGTTGGAAGGGACCTCAGGAGGTCATCTAGTCCACCCCCCTGCTTAACGCAGGACCATCTGCAAGTAAGTGATTCCAGCCAGAGCTTTTTGAGCTGGACCTTAAAAACTCCAAGGATGGAGGTTCCACCACCTCTCTAGGTGACCTGCTCCACTGCTTCACCATCCTCCTAGTTGGAAAGTTTTTTCTAATATTTAACCTAAACTTCCTTTGCTGTAACTTGAGACTATCGCTCCTTGTTCTGTCATCTGCCATCAGTGAAAAAAGTCTAGCTCCATCCTCTTTGGAACCACCCTTCAGGTAGTTAAAGGTTGCTATCAACCCCTCCCACCATCAGTCTTCTCTTCTGCAGACTAAATAAGCCCAGTTCCCTCAGCCTCTTCTCATAAGTCATGTGTCCCAGCCGCCAAGCCATTTTGTTGCTCTCTACTGGACTGAACTCTCCAACTTGTCTACATCCTTTCTGTAGGTAGGGCCCCAAAACTGGACATAGTACCCTAGATGTGGTCTCACCATGCCAAATACAGTTAAATAATTACCTCCCTTGATCTGCTGGCAATGTTCATACTAATGCAGCCCAGTATGTTGTTAGGGCACACTGTGGACTCATATCCAGCTTATTTTCCACTGTAACCACCAGGTCATTTTCTGCAGAGCTCCTGTTTAGTCAGTTGGTCCCAAGCCTGTGGTAGTACATGGGATTGTTCTGTCCTAAGTGCAGGACTTTGCAATTGTTCTTGTTGAATCTCATGACATTTTCTTTGGTCTAATTCTCCAATTTGTCAAGGTTTCTCTGAATCCTAGCCTACCCTCCAGAATATCTACTACTCGCCCCAACTTGGTGTCATTAGCAAATTTGCACTCCATCCCATCTTCCAGATTGTTAATGAAGATATTGAACAAAACCAGACCCAGGACCTGAGGCATTCAACTTGATACCAACTGCCAGCTAGACATGAAGCCATTGATCACTACCCGCGGAGACTGATGATCCAGCCAGCTTGCTATCCATCTTGCAGTCCATTCATCCAACCCATATAACACAAATAGCCCCATTGTGTTGTCAGGACCTGCACAGGAAGGCAGGAAAGGTAATGGGACTAGAACATCCACTGATTTTTGCTTACGTACATACAGTGGATCTAGCTTTTCAGACCTTGGGTTCATACAGGGTGTAGCTGTTAGCCACAGCTGCAACCATGTGAGTGCAGGCATGCAGTATGTGGTGTACCAAAAGCATTTCCCTGCATTGCTACCTTGAAGCATGGGGTCAATAAACCTCCACCTTAAAAAAGCAGGGCAGTGCACATGGTGGTGGTGTACTTGGTGGCCAGAGCCTGGCCAGCTGGAGCCATATTCTGGCTGCCAGCAGGCTCCCAACTACAGCTGCACAGCAGCTGCAGCTCCCCGAGGCCCTCAGGATGCCAGGCAAGGCTGCTGGGGCCTCCCCTATCCTACCTGGGGTAATGTGCTGCACACTAGAGCATAGGTGGCACAGGCATTCCCCCAAGTTTGCCATTGCTACTTGTCTCCCAGGAAACTAGTGACTGTGCTCATCTGAATGCAGACCATAGGTTTAAATAGGAAAGTTGAGGAGTGAATGCTTTTTTCCTTCTGAATTTCCCTCTGCATTTGCCCTTCATAGACCTTGATTACTTTTGTTCCATAAATACTCAGTAAATTGTGTCCTTATGGAGTATTGGCAGGTTTTTGGGGAGGGAGGGGGGTTGTATAAATGATCCTACACAAAAATAAACTGTGTTGTATTGTATTGGCAATCTATCATTAGAATGTTGTCTCAGTTGACTGTGAATCTCTCTCATAACTAAGGCACAGTACACAAAACTGTAAAATTTATCCAAAGGAAGCACCTAATGCTTAAAGCTTTTGAAAAGATAAATATACTTTGA
This sequence comes from Crocodylus porosus, assembly GCF_001723895.1. Taxonomy (NCBI): domain Eukaryota; kingdom Metazoa; phylum Chordata; order Crocodylia; family Crocodylidae; genus Crocodylus; species Crocodylus porosus. The sequence continues at coordinate 28,618,438 of NW_017728906.1, forward strand.
GGTAGTTATATCTGTAAACTGAGTACAGAATTAATTTTATGTCAGCAAATTACTGTTTTTAACAAGTTATACAAGGCACAGAGCCATATAATTGCCCTACACTTGAAATATGCTCTCTTTCAAATAGAGGTAATGAAGTTAGCTGAAGGTGCAGTACATGGGGGGGAACCTCATGTCTTATCTGTTCAATGGCTTGTTCTTTACAGGTGGTTGGTTGGGAAATTAGCAGCTATTATTTTCTGCAGTAATAAATCCTAATATTTGAAGAAAGCGGGAACAGATGGATTGCCAGTTCATTGCCACTTGCCACAGTACAATGAAGATTTAATCTTTATGATGAGCAATTCACTCTTCACACAACTGCTATAGTGGCATTTTAATGTAAAGCGTCATCATCCCATTTTTAAGGCATGTAGGGAGTTAGTTTCCTGTTGTTCTAAAACATAAAGTTATTTTTAATTTTTTGTTGCCATTGTCTCTTAATGATGTTAAGATATTCCAGCATTACTTAATCATGCATTATCTGCTCAAGTACTAAAATTAAAGCACAGGAAAAAATTTACAGTTGTCAGCAATGTGTGTGAATATTATAGCACACAATGCTATTTTTAATGAACTATGTAAAATAATATTTATATAGCTATAGATGTCATGCACAACCTTGAATGTAGCTCTTATTTTGCAAGAATGTATTAAAATAGCATGTTGATCTAGTCTCAGCTCTACCCGGTTTTCAGTGTGCACAATGGAGCTAGTTGTTGTCCTTTATTATGGGTCTGGTCCCTCCACTGGCACTGACCTACTTTAGAGCAGTCTAGAGTTTGTTCTAAAAGACACCAGCTAGCTGTGTTTCCCAAGACACCATCTGTCAGCTGGATATTGCTGAAGTATAATAGTTCTCTGTCATACCCTATAGTATTCCCAAATGCCCCCCACATTTGAGCCAATGCCAACTATGAACTCCCAAATACTCAATGCATCCTCATGCACTAAAATCAGTCCCTCAGCTTTCTGGCCTCTTTGCACCAACAGGGCATTATCATAGAAACAGACTGAAAAAGAAAAAATGTGTCCATTTTCTTATTTTCTTTTGGCATTGATGCACAGATACAGTAGAATACAGACACAACTACAAGCACTTGAACATAAACATTTTCCACACTCTCCTTTCACTATCTTCAAAACATATTTTCTAATATTTGTTTCATAATGAAAGCTTCTTTGTACAGAATTATTATAAAGACTATGGAGGGAAATTGCTTAATCCCTATCGCAAGAAAATGGTGAGGAATCACGAATGTCATATTCTTCAAATACCTAACCAGGTACATTATTGGAAGAAGGACAATATTATCTCTGTATCTAATCCTTCTCTATTTTACTCTGCCTAATATTTCATATGTTTCTGCATGTCAAGCATGTGAAAAGACTTGGTGGGTAGGGCATGGCCAGTGCCGGGTCACACAAACACAACAGTATAGGCAAACCCTTGCAGGCCACGTGTACAATGTATCTTTTTTTAAAATTATTGCAATGATATATTTTTGCAGTTATTATTTGGGGCCTTTTAAACTAACTGTTGTTATGATCAGTGTTATACTGTTGGATTGCTGAAACTGATTCTGAATGGGTGATTACTTGTTTGGCATTTTAAAGGAATGTCCTTATTTTAAGCCTAATTTTTAAAGACCTACAAAAATAAGGAACTATGAAAGGATATGATAAGTTTAAAAATAAGTATATTTTCAAGCAATTACATTGGGAAGAGGCACACTTATAAGATTATTGTACCAGGACTAAGATTATTGAGACAGGGCTACTGAAAATGTGTCTCACTCTGTGGCTTTACTACACTTGCCTTTATAATACACTTACCTTTATAATATATGTTACCCCAGTAGCCACCTTTCCCTAAAAGTAAACATACACAATAATACTCAACACCAGATAAAATGTGCTGGTGCTGCCTTTGGATGTTTCTAAAATCATGCCTTTGGTGATAATGACATCATGACCCAAACCACACTTTTTGTCTACCAGCCTGTTGTCATCCCTACGTTGTATGGGTATGAAACATTAGCATTCATTTTGGAACATTACTATTAGCAATATCTTTGGAAAATCATATCAACTGGAGAGAGGAATGGATACCAACATTCTGGCTCAAGCAAATACCACCAGCATAGCAGCTGTATTTATACAGCATCGGCTGTGTTGGACAAGACATGTCACAAGGAAGCCTGAAAACCAGCTGCCAAAGCAGGTCCTATACTCCCAGATTAATCATGGTCACCACTGCAGAGCTGGGCAAAGAAGAGATTCAAGCATTCCTTGAAGGCCAGCTTGAAGAAATGCAAAATAAACTTGGTATCTGGGAGACTTAAGTGCTGAATTATCCACAGAGGCACTGAGAAATATGACAAGGCATGGATCATTTCAAGTAACCCACCTCCGTATGCAGTAAGTGGATAAACAGAAGAGGCAACAGCAACTATGACCTGACGTCATTAGAATCTATTCTTTCTTCCCAGAACTATTTGTATACCTGCAGATGAATGTGCAGGTCTTAGATTGCCTCCTCAGTTATCTATGGACTTACTGATGACTTCCTTTTTTACTGTCACACAGTAAAAGACTGTCACACTTTAATGGAAGGACTGCCACCTCCACCATAATTGTTTTGAATATAAAAGTATTTTTTGTTGGCATGTTTTAATCAGAATTGATGATTCATTATTGGAAGAATGTAGACATCTTTTACTAATAAATATTTCGTAATTTGTTTGAGAACCCATTCACCTTTTATTTTTAAGAGAACACTTTTTACAAGAGATGCATAATTCAGCTCAGATACAAAATCCACTTTTCAGTAATATTTTACAGGTGGATTATTTGAGTTACAGAGAAAATGGAGGAATGACTTTGTGAATTAAAGTGGATATATGAACAAGACCTCTTGGTTTCTTGCTGCAATTTGATAATCACTTAAAGTCTTTTTGCAAGTTTACGAAATTAAGTGAAAGTTATAGGGTAGAATGCTATTTCTTTTGTATACCTACATGGGAGTTTTCTAACTACATAAGTGCCCTTTTGGGCATTTAAGCACAGATTCTATTACCCTTGCACTGAAGACATGTAAATTGCTTCTTGTAATAAATTTGGGTTCAGCTGGAGAAAATTCAGCCCCAAGCCCCAGCTGGTAGTGACCAGGGCATAGGCTCAATCATCTCTCCAGGGGTACAGAAAAAAGACCCTACCCACATCAATGTTTCTAAGCTCAGGAAAGACAACTGCAAGCTGTGCTCCTGGCCTGCTTCAAACAGGTCATCTACTACTGATTTTGGCTCTGCCACCTTAATTTGGCTCCAGAATCTGGCTTCTGACTTTGGCTCTGCAATGATCATTTCCGCTCCTGATTTTGGTTTCTTTGACCCTGATTTTGGCTGTGGACTTGGCTCCTACCCTTATCTCTGACTTGGATCAGTGACTCCACTTTGTCAACCCTGATCCAGCTTTTGGACCCTGCCCATTTCCTAGTCCTTTATACATACGTGGACTGAACCTTCTAACTACGTACTGGCTAGGCATATATGCAGGGATATATGTGCATATATCTCAGTGCAAATAAATGACAGAGCGAGGAAGAGGGAGATCTTCATATGTTTTGGCCCCAACAGATGAGTAATTAGGACTCTCACTCCAGGAAGGTGGAGCTGTGGGTTCTAGGGTCCCCCACCTCCCTGTTCAGAACTTGTACCTCTCTGATTTCCCAGTATGAAAGTTCAGGCACCAACCCACAAATTAAGTATTATACAGTTCCCTTCTCTGGAACTCCCTTCTGAAACTAGCTGTCTGGGCAAAGAACAGAGGAAGCTATGTGGTGACAAGACAACTAAAACAAGTTGAAGGGTATGTGGCTCTGAGATCTCTACTACTCTTTAAAAAGAAAGGGGTTGGAGAACCCCCTAACCTAGAATTTTGCTTCCAAAGGAGTAGAAACTTTTGTGCTATTCCTGAGCCATTTTATCCAATGATTATAAAATGCTAGGGGCAGTGGCTCAGTTTTAAAGGCAATGTAAGTGCCAGGAAGCCAAAGAAGTTACTTATGCAGCTAAAAAACTACCATTTTTAAACAAACAAAGTACAAAGGTTCTGCCTATAAGGACTAAAAATAAATTGTCCTTTAAAGACTTTGTCAAAAATATTTTATCAATCTTTTAGGCCCTGAAACATGAAAGGCGCATCTTCATGTGCCTCTTTTAAGTAGGTGTAGCCTAAAATTGCCATTTCTAAGGCACGTTAAAGGCACATGTCTACATGTGTGTGCCCTTAATACAGTGTCAGGCTATGTGAGCCTTAATTTGATACCTGTATAAAGCAGATATCAAATTTAGGCATGAATAGCCAAGTTTCATTAGCTCATGTGTAGACATGCTAATGTGCATTACTGCAACACATGTCAATACATACACACTATGTGAATGCACATTAGCACGTCTGAGCATGCACTAATGCAACTTAGCTGTTTGTGCTATAATTTAATGCATTAGCAAGTCCATGTGTACAGGCATGCCAAAATTCCCGTAATGTGCCTTAAGTAAAGGTGTATTAAGTTTAGGCATGTGTAAATACATTTGTAGACATGCCGAAAGTATATGTGTGTTTGTATGTACAATACTTTTCAAAAAGTTATGGTTTTGCCTTAACCATTTCCAGGAATGCTAGCATCTTGCTTCCTACAGAATCACATCAACATCTGCACCATACAGAATTTTAGTTTTCTTTGTAAATGCTATTTTGCTGGCTTTTCAAGAAATAGACTACTGAATCATGTCCTTTAGCAAATTAACTCAAACTAAGTACCTGAAGCTTGACTGATGAATATTGAGTAAAGCTTGATAATTTCAATGCATTGCATTTTTTATATGCATTTTACCAAGTATACTTAAAATAAAAATGAAATTAGAAGTTATTTTTTTCCTTGCTTTGTGGTAGGTTTTACAATTTATAGCTCTTTGTAAGTACAATAATTCAACTTACAAATAAATTACAGAGAGGTCAGTTCTGAAAGGGCAAACTCTTTTTGTACAATTTCATCCCCATTCAAACATACTGGTTGTAAATTTGATGTGTGCTTAGGTTGTATTCTGCGTATGCTAACTGAAAAAAGGAGCACGGAAAAAATAGGATGCAAAATTACAGCAGACAGGATGGAATGAAAAACAGAAACAAGGGGAGGTAAAGAAATTCTGAGGTATAGTCATACTTTATATAAAGAAACCGCTTGGCTTAACTCTCATCTGTTCTCATAAAATCATAACTATTGTTGGTCTCATGGGGTAACTTGTTACCTCATCTGCATGAAAAGGAACTAGTGAAAAAAGTATAAATGTACCAAAAACTATTTCTTAAACATACAGATTGCTTGAAAGAGTATTTTTGATTATTTGTACCCAAAATATTATTTAACTAGAACTATGAACAATATTTAAACTTTTTTTAGTGTTTCAAAACGTGAATGAACAATTTGCTAAGTCTGCAGTTCACACTGTTTTCAAACGAATAATTATTACAAAAAAAGCCCCATTTCCTAACTGTTTTAACTAAATTTTGCATTCCTCACAAAGCAGCAGTGATGTACTGTGTTACACACAAGCAAATCACTTACAATCTTTGCATCTTTTCCCAGTTTTGCAGTCATCTGTTCTTGGACAACATCCACTCATGCTTGCAAAAGGTTCTCCTGGCGTGCATTGTGGCAATTTATAATTTAGGGCAGTCATACCAGACTTGATGGACTTAGACAGATTGTGTGTATCCATCATTCTTTGTTTTATTTGTCCATTGATCAACTGTTCATCAAGCTCCTGCAAAAATGTGCTGTCTTCTTAAATGTGATCTTTGCTTCCAGTTTGTGTTGTGGCCTAGCCAAATGATGAGGCTGGCAATGGCAGCCACACCCAGCATATTGAAAAATAGTGTCATTGGTCACCTGTTGATTTTCTGTCTGCAAGTGGTCATACAGACTAAGTGGTCAAGGTTATCCATCCCACCCTTGTTTTTATTGTAGTCCTGGATGATGTCTGGCTTTCTTTGCTCTTCACCCACTGACAGGTCACGGTGCATGCTTGACAGAAACAGCACTACTTTGGACTTCTTTGGAACATGGGAAACTAGGCTGAATTCCCCATCAAAAGCAAAAGCAGAGTGGAGGATGGCTATCCATTAGTTACCATGGATAGCTGAAGTGAACATGAATGAGGTGTGAATCAATGCTGACCTTTCGGATGCATCCACCCAAAATGGCCAAACAGGTCTAAGCCTGTCATTTATACAGAAATTGCATCAGGGTAGCAAGTTACCCCAATGTGTTAACATGGGCTTGGGATAAGTTATTACCCCATATGGAAAAACATTCACACTTGGGGTAACAGAGAGCAAACCATTCATGTAAGCTGGCTGTTGTCTGGGGATGTTGTGCACTGTAGTTCCAGTGACAATGTCCTAAAAAGAAAAAAAAAATTAGAATTAATTAACTTTAAGATACTGCAGAAAATATGCATCTGGAGTAGGAAATAACCCCATGGAAACATATGAAGGTTAACCTGTACAATTTTGTGTGGAGAAGGTGATCATGTCTGTTTAACCCTTTTACAAGCTTTTCTTCAGTAAGAAAAAAATATTTTAATGGCTTTTTCCTTTTTTAAATAATTTACATTGCACCATAAGTACCTTAGAGACATTTCTATATTTGTTTTGGATTGTAGAGAGAGGTAGTTAGCTGTCTTAGACTCAAGCCAGTCAGAAGGCACGGTAGATTTGTACCTTTATATACTAAATCAGAGATGGAAGCAAATGAAAAGTGTAGAAATAGTTATAGAGTAACTGTTCTCTTTTCTACATTCCATCCTTCTTTCTATTTACCTGTCACTTGATTTGTTATGCTGATCTTGGGTCTGCTAAAGTTTCTAAGTGTCTTTTTTGAGGAGGACAGTGGTTTGTGAAACAATGGATATCATCTAGAGTTGATCAGTTGATAGATAAACATTGTAAACATTTTCCAAATAAAATCTTTTTTTCCCTTTGAAATACTGAATACTAATCAATCACTTTGCAGGGTAATGCAACATTACATGTTGACATCTTGCTGCATTTGTTCCAAATAGGTCTCTGATATTCACGAGCAGAAGAAGAAAACAGGCAGCTTCTTCACATGTATTAATTGAATGCTGTTATATGATTTGATGGAGCTGATGCAGTACTACTACTCACACATTTCTGGGATCTGCCTTTAGCAGGAAATGTTTAATAGGGCTGTGAAAAGCTTTGGTTCCTGATTCGATTTGGCGGAGATTCAGCCCGATTCAGTGGCCAAATATCCAAATCCAAATTGAATCAGAAGACCCTTTAATCTCTCTGAATTGAATAGGAACCCTCTGAATCAATTCAGAGAGATTCAGAAAGATTTGGAGATTTGGACATAAGCACAGCTTTAAATGTTTTTGCTACATACATTAGGGTACCAGGCAGCTCATCAATGCTGCGATGGTGGGGCAGATGCTTGCAGGAGTGTGTGTGTGTGTGTGTGTGTGTGTGTGTGTGTGTGTGTGTGTGTGTGTGTGTGTGGAGAGGGGTCCTCAGTGTTCTCAGTGTCAGACCCAGAAGTGGGTCAGAAGCACTTCCAGTCCACTTCTTGATCAGCTGGGAATGCACTAGGCCCCCACCCACCTATCAGCTCAGTGACTGCTGCCTCCTGGATGTGGGGAAGCACCTGGGGTCCCCCCTATGGCCGATTGCTGAACCAGGGAGGTAATGCAGGGGGCAGTGCCCCATCCACCTCAGCGTTGTAGCATTCATGAGCCATGCCTGGTATCTTGAGGTATGTAGAAAAAAACATTTAAAGCTGTGTCTATGGCCGAATCACGGATTCTCTAAATCAGCATCAGATCTTCAGATTTGGATTTGTCCGTATCAAGTCAGGGACAGCGATCCGAATCAACTAATCGAATCACTGTCTCTGATTCAAGCCAAATCCAAATCAAATACAGTTCATTTTGCACACCCCTAATGTTTAAGGCTCTTCAGTGGGCATGTTACATGTGCATTAATGCAATGAAGTTACTGCAGATTAAGTTTAGTAGCCATAATAACAGGTACTAAATGTGCAGTAACCAGCACTACTCCTTTTAAGTGACAGCATTAAGTGATGCTGGGGCATGCATTTTAAGTGATGCTAATACTCAGTAGACTCATTCTACTGTGCATTAGTGCATTAGCATGGTTTTTGCCATGATGTGCTAATGCACAGTAGAATTAGTCTACTGCATATTTAATGTCTCATATAGACGCTCCCAGTAAGTCCTATATAGTATGGGGATCCATCCAAGCAGAATTCACTGAAAGGCTGCAGTTTAAGCTGACATTTTACAATAGTAAGATTTTTCCCAGGATTCTTTTTTCCATTCAAAATAAAATAACTTCTTGCTGTTTAGAAAAATTAAATTTGTTTTAAGACTTGGATCAAAATAAAGCTCCGGGGAGTAGAAACATTGCTTTTCTTAAGAACAGTAAAATATGACAAAATCATGGAACAAAATGAGAAAAGCCAAGGCATAAATGAAATACAATTAGGAAGAGTCATAAAAGGTAACAAGAAGACATTAGAAGGTTAAAGTAAGAATTGGTTCATTACTCAAACAGGAGGGAAATTTAATAACAGATGATGTTGAGAAATCCAGAGTGTTTTGTGCCCTCTTTCTCTCAGCCTTCACTAAAAGTGTTAAATGCGATTAGATACCTAACACGCTTAGTATTAGCAACAAATGAATAAGACTTCAGGCAAGAGTAGGGAAGCAACTTTTTGAAGATTATTTAGATAAGCTAAATATTTACAAATCAGTTAGGCCTGACAAATTTCAGTCTACAGGGCTTAGAGAACTGGTTGAAGAACTCTCAGAGCCATTCACAGGTACCTTAGTGAAGCTGTGGAGAATGGTTGTTCAGTCCCAGTAGACAGATAAAAGGTTAAAAAAAATAGTGGCTATCTTTATAAAAAGGGGAAAGGAGGACCAAAAGAGTTACAGACCCAGATAGTACTGCAGTAAATAATGGAACAATCTATTGGAAGATAACAAGGTAATAAGTTACAGGTACCATTATTTTTTTAAGAATAAATAATGTAAAATTAATTTTCTTCTATAATAGAAAAAAGGCCTTCTAATTGGGGATAACCAGTAGCTCTGATAAATTTTACTAAATCTTGACTTTAGTAAGGCTTTTGATGTTATCACAGGAGACATCCTTATAAGTAAGGTAGGGAAATGTGGTCTACATTAAAATACTGTGTGATAGTTGCATAACTGGCTGGGAAACTGTATTCTGACTGTTCTAAGAGTAATAATTAAGGGTTAATAACACATTTAAAGAATGTATCAAATGTGGTTCTGCAGGGCTCATAATATTCAATAGTATTTGGTGACTCAGATGATGAAAGAGAGAGTCTAAATTTCCATGCTCTTCCAAGTTGGGAATATTTTCTAGCATTTTGCGGGATTAGAATTTCAAGTGATACTGAAACATTTCTCAAAATAGCCGGAACAAAGACGATGCTTATACAGGAACAATCCACTAAACAAGCACAGTGTGGGGAGCAACAGGTCAGGCAGCAGTTCTGACAAATAAGATTTTGGGGGTTACAGAGGATCACATATGAGCTGTGTCAATAATATCAATGTAAAAAAAAATAGACCAAGCACATTATTAGGATGCATAAGCAGGGGTGTTGTAAGACATGTAAAATAACTATTTAACTCTGCTTAACACAGATAAAACTTCAGCTACTATAGTGTGTCCAGTTTTGAATGCCACACTTCAGGGACCACTGGGAAATAGTCCAGAAAAGATCATAAACAATGATCAGTGGTCTAGAAAGCATGGCCTATGTAGAAAGATTGAAAGAACTGAGCCAGTTTGGTCCAAAGAAGAAAAGATGGATGCAATACATGAGAGTCTTCAAATATATAAAAGGTTACAGCAAAGAGGAAGGTAATAAATTGTTCTTCATGTTCACTGGGGAAAGGACAAGAAGTAATTTACTTAAATTGCAACAAGGAAGATTTAGGTTAGGCATTAAGAAAATCTTTCTAATGATGAGGATACCTAAGCACTATAATAGATCACTGAGGGAGGCTGTGGAATCTCTAGCAGTGGAGTTTTTTAAAAATAAGAACAATAATACCTGTCAATAAAAACTTAGGTATAGTTGAAGCAGGGAAACCTCGAGGTACCTTCCAACCCTATTTTCTATGAGGATATGATTTTTTCACTGGTTCCATGATAGTAAGATTTTTGTATGCATGATCCCATACAAGCATTTTTTTCCATGGTCTTGAAGCTGTTTCACTTTGCATAAATATCCAGTTCAGACAGAGAGAGGGCTAGATGCAAGAAAATACTTAGGCATCTAAATTAGTATTGAGGGGTGTGTATACTTTTTGCAATTCAGAAAAATTTTACTTAGCTGTTGACCAATTTAGGGGATCCATAAACTTCCTTTATGCTACCTTGTTAATGTGTCTGGGCAACTAGAATTTTATTTCCCTATATACCTAGAACTGCCCCAGAAAAAGCATCTCACCACCTGTCTCCAAGTTAATCTGATTGCAATCTAGAAACTAGCAGAGAAACACAGAAGTCCTCTGATGGGTCCAATCAGATAAGCATGTTCAAAGCATGACTAATATATGCTTCGTACAAAATTCAATTGTAGCTACATTCTTTAAAAATATAGCTGATGTTGGTACACAGGATTTACATAATTGCACACTGGTTGGAACACTTGTAAAATTAATTTCAATGCCCTTCTCATCCTGATGGTTATCATACTCACGGCTCACACCTACAACAAAATGCCCTAACCACCAAGTTTTCCAAACTAGAGGTGGTGAGATTTGGAGAAATCTAAAGAAGTTGTGCCATCATGCAACATGGAATGTGAGATTTGTGGAGCAAGAGAGAGAGCAAGAGAGAACATGACTCTAATTTAGTGGGTAGGACATTGACTTGCAAGGGGGGTGCCCTGTGTTTTGGTTTATCCTCGCAAGTTTATTTCTAGATTTTACCTATTTATTGACTAAATATAAGACAGAATGACTATGGCTTAGCAGGCCAGGTCCAGCTGGTAGTGAACTCCACTTCCCACTGCCCGTGCCTGGGGCAGGTCTTCATGGAGACCCTACCCACAACTGCACTGTGATATCTCAAGGATGGGTTGCCATGGAGACTGGCCCCAGCCACGGTGGCAGGGCACATGGCAGGGCAGGGGGCTACACTGCACCAATGGGATTTTGCACTGGGGGCAACTTGGTCTGAGGACAGGTCAGAGCCACAATCTACTGCCTGCATGCTCCGGGCAGGGGCATGGAGACCGTGGATTGTGACTCTGCCCTGACTCGGGACCAAGCTTCCCCTGCCACAGAATCCCAACGGCTGTAGAGCAGCCCCTGCCCTGTCCTGCCATGTGTTCTGCCAGTGTGGTTGGGGCCAGTCTCCATGGCAACCACAGTCTTGTGCTTTCACAGCTCAGCTGCAGCTGGGGTCTCCACAGAGACTGGCCCCAGCCATGCTGCCAGGGGCTGCTGGGAAATTTAGTTTGGCTGCTGGCCAGATCCACCATTTTGCCCACTCCTGGCTTATGGCTAAAGCACTTGCCTAGAAGATGGGCACAGGTTCCAGGCCCATGAGTCTATGTGTATTTTATTATTTATACACAATGGGAGTACTCAACATAAGAGATTGATACTCTCATACCCCCATTTCTCCGGTTAGAGGACATATGTGAGAGATGAGAAAGCTGGGTTCAATCCCTGCCTGAAGACCAAAGGAGAGGAGATAGGATTCTGGGTCTCTCTCCTAGTGGAGTGTTTCAAGGATACAGAGTATAAGACCGCCACCTGCTCCTCAGTATTAGTCCTCAGTTTACTTCTGAATCTTCTCTGCAAAATTAAAATGCTTAATCCCTGACATGCATAAATGAATCAGTTAGATATGTCCTTTTAATTCCAACTGAAACTATTTGCTGAATTTTACTCAAATTCACAAACAGTTTTAGCCATCCCAAAGCTGAATTTTTCAGTGATTCATCAAAAAGACCCCAAAAGTCATGTGGCTCTACTCACAGCTGGGTTGTGTATCAGTAAATGATCAGATATCCAGGTTGTAAATGTAAATGATCATACATGATTATACACTTTTTCAGAGAGACAATCCTGAAAGAGGTGTTCCTTTTTTGTTTTGCTGATGATTAAGATATAGGTAGTTGCTTTGTATGTCAACAGAAAGAGTAATCACTTCTGCCACAGGTTCAGTTATATGCTCAAAGGATTAGTGAAGATTTTACCTGTTACATAATGAAATGATTAAACTTAAGTAATCATACTTTTCGCTTCACTGAATAAAAGTTTGCATATATAATTACCTTTATATATTTAATTATAATAGCTGTTGTTGCTGATATTATTTTGCACACACGCTGCAACTGTATTTTATTAGTAAATACCAGAAAACAGATCAGAATCGGTTCAGCTCAAAAGCAAGTGACCTGTGAAGAGATTCAGAAATTGATGGGCAGGGATAATCAATTTTGGTAGTGTTATATTCAGACTTGATACTTAAGGTTTTGTTTACTTTGCAGAAAGCAAGTGTAGAGATACTCCTCCTAACATTACATTATCTAGCTGGCTACTAGACGCAGTTTAGTTGAGGCAGAATGTAAGCTCTGCTTTGGTTAAATTACCTGCTCAGATTGGCTAGACTCCTGTTACCCAGTCTAACTTGGGTTTCTCTACACTATCATAAAATAAGTCTGCTTCTAACTTCAAACTGAAGAAAAGGTTATCTTGGGTCCAGTTCACATTATTGTACCATATCTGTCGCCAAAATGCATTTGCACTGTACAACTGTATGTTCTTGTTACAACACTTGTCAGAAAAATGAGACAAAAGAAGTGTAATACTTTATATGTGCAGTGAAAAGCAGTAGGATGTTACAACACTAGGCAGTTATTTGATATTCTGTGTTTGGATCAAACAGCTATTTTTCTTTCTGCTCCAGGAATGGGGGTACAGCAGATGGGTACACCTGGGCCAAGGGAAGATCTGACAATTCCATCGGTGCTATCTTATCTTACCTAAATATGTTTCAGCTTCATTTTTAACTAAATGTTCTTAATTTGTTTCTGAGTTTAATTTCTGATGTATTAATCCAAATCCCATTGAAACCAGTGAGAATGCACTACTAATTTTAAAGCGAGTCAGAAAACAAGCTAAGGAGGAAACACAGAATCTTAGTAATAGGTGCCTTTGAGGTGAAATCCTGACCTCTCTGACATTAGTGGGAATTTTGTCATTGATTCCCATGGGGTTAGGACATCACCTTTGCTTCCTGAAGTCTCCCAAGCTACTCTAAAATTCATTACTAACTTCCTACTTCAATACAGCATGGGAAAAATGTTGTTGGGTGAAATATCTTACGATGTGGTTCTCTCTCTGCAATGAATTCCTCATGACAAGACTGTTTCTTAGATCAGTTATTTATGAATCTCCTACTTGCATCTTTAAAGATATTTAAGATGGGGACATCATTTTCTGTGAGCATTTCTGCATGGCATCATAATTTACTGAGGGTAGAACAGTCAAGGAAAATGTAAAGTAATACAGTATGATAGAGTAATATAAAATAAATTATATAAGGAGACCCAACTAGTTACTGTATTTTATCAGCTAATGTTATAAAAACAAAGAGAGTAGCCAGGCAGTTCTCTCCATAGTGTAGTGCTGTTGTGATGTTTTAGCTATGAGTTCCTGAAAATATTTCTACTCTGGCTGTGCAAAGCACAGTTTAGGCACTAGACTGAGATCTGGCTTCAGTACTTGGCTCCAAGTTTTTGAATGACTGGCAAAACCATTTTGGCCCAGATACAAAAAAATAATTGTGGACTTCAGTACCACTATGTATGCAATGTATGCCATGTGGGAAGAACTGCTGTGATGTATGCCATTTCCTTTCATTTCTGTTCCACATGTGACAATTCAAAGACATTAGAATAGGTAAGCCACTTAGAATGGTCCTAGCAAGCACACAGTGCCCCTGTCAGCTTTTCTGTCTCAGGTATGCTAACTGTTGTGCTCTGTGGGCTGCTCTTCTTCATTTCAGGGATTTGGCTACAGAGAATAGAAGCGAGTAGATGCAGCATGTTTCACTGCAGCTTTCCCGGGCACACCATAGGGGCGGTGCAGACATAACTGTAAGGATAAGTATAGAGAGTCAAAAAGCTTGAGGCTGAATTAATTCAATCTTTGCAGGTTAGTCTAAGTTGTGTATATAGAATTGATAAGCAAGTGAATAGACATTCACATTTCATTCTGGAAATGCAGCCACATGCCTGCAGTGGCCTAGGCCAGAAGCTGGGGGATGCCAGAGCATGCCTTTCTGCTTGGCTGGAGCAGACAGCTTGGGTCAAAACTAAGCCACCCACCCTGCAAGGAAGGGTTCAGGGGAGGTGCAAAGAATTCTGGGATGCAGGGGAACTGTGACTTAACTTGAATCTGGAGGGGATCTGAGGCAGAAGTTCAATAAACTAATTTAACCTAAATCAGTTATGTCTGATACTACATCCATCTGGGTTTATCTTAAACTGGTTTTGACCATTTTGGAAGTAGTTTATGTGCACTAAACTTCTGTTGCATATTTGAACTGATTTTTGATCACTTGTATGTCATTCTGTCTCTAGTCTAAATGTCTGAAGTGGGACATACAAAGAATTTGGGCACTTAAATGCAAGATCATGATTCACAAAAAACACCCGCTCCTGGCTACATGTCCAACTCTCCCTGAAAAGGTTGTAGGTACCAATAAATTTCTGTAGTCGCATTTATAGACATGCTCTGGGAAGCAGGGAGGGTCACTTTAATGTTGGAGGCTGCCGGAGCACGTTAATTTCTGTGCTCCAGCAGACAGGATTAATCAAGTCTGCTTTGACATGCTGGATTTACAGCATGTCAGAGCAGTCTTGCTGCACATCTATAGGAGCCCTAGATGACTAAACTGCTGGTTCTGCCTATGCACAGAACTGTTACCTTCTTACAAGTTTGAAGAGCTTGGTCTTTAGCTTATTTTTACCCTGCTTGGGATCCACAAATTAGGTTTCCCTAAGCTTGCATACGCTAGGTAAGTTTACTCAAACGATACCTAACACTGACAGAATTGAGTTTGGCACAAAAATGATCATTCATGGTATTTTCATTTGAAAACTGGTGTAGGTGCATACACCATCCTTTTCTCTCTGTGCAGCAAACTGAAAGATTCATGAGGACCTGGGAATGAATGGAGCAAGACAGACAACATGATTTGCTAGCCTGAGTACAAGGAGACCATGATGGGTTTCTGGGCCCTGCTTCCAGGAGTGCTTATGTCTGTTATTCCTCACCACCCTTGCTCAACACAATGCCTGTCATCAATCTTATTCCTCACTGTGTACAGCTTAACTTGGGGTTCTGAATTCTACTCAGGGAAATGGGCACCTAACATTTAGGCATGGTGATTCTCAGCAATACCAAGGCTAAGTCCATTCCTGTATCTGTGCCCTGGGCCTATGAATACTTACATCTATGCTTTACTTTAAAATACATGTCTAAGTAGTTTCATAGCTTAAAACTAAATATTAGCATAAGTGCTTGCAGGAACAGGGTTCACATCTCTGGGTGTTTCCATCTGTGTTTTGTTTTGTCCACATTGTGATAATACTACTTTCATTTTTGACCTTTGGGCTGTAAGTTCCTTGGAGCAGGGACAACTGCTTATTGCTTACTGGGGCAGAGATTGTGTAACAGGGTCTGAATCTTTGGTGTAGCATGTTTTATTAAGATACAAATAATAATGTTTCGGTTTAAGTTTAGTAAGACCAATAAAAGTATATTCATTTCACTGCATGGTATATTACTTTTACTATTGGATACATGGCTTAACAGCCTCCTGTATATAGACTTGCGTTGGATTCCTAAAGTGATTCCCATCTAGATATTCAAATAAAAGCTCCAAAAGCTTTTACAGGTGTTAGGTTTAGACATGTGACTCCACTTACTGAAATCAACATGACTGCTTGTTAGGGCTGCGCGAAATTTCGCTGCCAGTTTTGTTTCAATGCTGTTTCAATGGTGTTTTGAGGTTGAAACAGTGAAATCGAAATGAAACAGATATCATCGAAAACAAAATGATGCAATTCAAAACATTTCACCATTTTGACGCTGTTTTGCCGTTTTCCCCATAGGCTATAATGGGTGAGGTTGAAACAGCCTGTAACTTTGTAATTTCTGGCCTGACCTGCATGAAACTTGCAGGAATGGTAGCCCCTTCTGAGGGCATGAAATCTGCCAAAAACCTCATGTCACATGTATGTGTTAAGCCACACTGGAGTCAAAACTGCAGGCATGCTAGCCCCTGCTGAGGCCACAAAGCCTGCCAAGTTTCAGTGTGACATAGGTGCTTATTCAACTGCTGCCTGTCATCAGGCAGCAGGACTGAAGATCCCCCATCACTTGCCACCACAGACCTGAGGGTAATAATTGGCCAGGAGGGCTAAAAATGATTTGGCATGCATCAATTGATGCATCTCCAGAAAAATGAGCAAAACCATTACAAAGAAGTGATTCTCCTGCTCTACTTGGCTTGACACTTCATTGGTGAGACTGCAGTTGGAGTACTGTATCCAGTTCTGGGCTCCATAATTTAACATGGTAAAGCTTAAGAGAGTCCAGAGAAGGGCTACCCATATGATCAGAGACTTGCACGGCAAGCCATATGAGGAAAGACTGAGGAACCTGGGACTCCTGAGCCTGAAAAAGAGAAGGTTGAGACGGGACTTGGTAGCAGTTTACCACTACATCAGAAGCGTACATCTGAGGCTTGGTGAACAACTGTTCACCAAGGCACCCTTGGGGAAAACTAGGAGTAATGGTCACAAACTCCTGGAAGTTCATTTCAGGCTTGTTTCAGGCTCAACATTAGGAAAAACTACTTCACAACTAGAGTGTCCAGACTCTGGAATAAGCTCCCTCAAAATCTTCAAGAGGAGACTAGACAGTCACCTTGCTGGGGTCACCTGATCCCCCGTTACCTTTCCTGCTTGGTGCAGGGGGCTGGACCCAATGATCTTCCAAAGTCCCTTCCAGCCTTACAATCTATGAAACTATGAGTGGTTGGAGCCTAAGTCTTAGGAGATACGGCTTTGAAACAGTTCTTCCAGAGGCTTCCAGAGCAAGCTCAGTCGGGTTCCTTAGCCTCCCTTAGCCTCCTTCGTGGCCGCAGCAGGGCCTAGCAGGCCTGCAGTTTTCACCCACCTCTTCCCCAAGACAGACACAGTCCCACAAGCACCCATGTCATGAGTGTTGCCTGTCAGCAGCCAGAGGTGCAAGGCCCCAGAACCCAGAAGCTCCTTCACCTATCTCCTTGACAGCTGGCAGGCATTGGGGCCTCAGCAGGGGTTAGCAGGCCTGCAGCTTTTACCCTGCTGTGCCTAACACACCCAGTGTCACCCATGTTATGAGTTTTGCTTGTCCGCAGCTTGAGGTACACTTTCCCCCAAACTCCTGTACCTATCTCCTTGAAACTTGGCAGGCTTTGTGGCCTCAGCAGGAGCTAGCAAGCCTGCAGTTTTGACCTCACTGTGGCTTAACACATACATGTGACACAATTTTGCTTTCAAGAATTGGGGTGCAGTTTCCCCAAACCCCCTGCACCTTTCTCCTTGAAACTTGGCAGACTTCATGCCCTTAGATGGGGCTATCAGGTCTGCAAGTTTTGGCTAAATCAGGCCATAAATGACAAAGTTATAGGCTGTTTCATCCTTCCCCATTATATCCTATTGGTGAAACGTTGAAACCAGTTCAAAACGGCAGAATTGTTTTGAAGAAATGAAATGGAACAGCTGTTTTGAATTGAAACAAGATTTGAAACAAAATTCTAGTCCATTGAAATGTTGAAATGCTGGTTGAAACAGAATCCTGCCATTTTGCACAGCCCTAGTACTTGTATGTGTAAAGTGAATCAACGGTGCAAATTTTTCCAAGGACAGAACCTAATTTTCAGCGGGCCTGCACCAATACCATCAAGTCCACAGAAAAGGACTATTTTCCTTCCCTCCAACATTCCAGACATTTTCAGGTCAGATTAGTCTTAATGTGTTTGATTTTGAAAGTAAGAAGAATTTCTAGAGATTTTACTGCCTTTCCTCTTCTAAAATTTAAGTAGAAATATCCCTAATGTATTTCTGTCACAGTTGTGACAAATGTTAATACATCATCTAGCAATAGAGTTATAATGATGTATTGCTTATTGTATATGCTCTGACTAGTAGTCCTGATAGTAGTCCGTTTGGAATTTTAAACTCTAAAAGCTTTTAATATTCAAAGAAGCTTTAACATCTTTTTAAAAAATAATTTTCTACAGTTGTACAGATTAGGATCATTCAGAGCTGAAAGAATACTGAAATGCTCTCAGATGGGAGATAAGCATATGCATTTTTAAGATAGCAGTGATTGGCTCCACTATTTATTCTATTATTTTTCCCTGGCAATGCTGTTGTTTACTGTAGAGATTTTTTTTCTCCCTCTGATGTTCTTTATAACATAAAGACACAAAATAGAAAAAGACTTTTCTGAGATTTCTTGCAAGGTAGATTTTTCAGTGCTACTCAACCACAGATTCCCCACTTGCTTGATTTGTTAATGAGCGGGTGGGGCACCGTCTATCTCAGCTGTTTCTTATCTCAGAGGTAGCACTGGATTTTGCCAGTGGTGAAGAAGGAGCTTTTTCTCTTTTTTTTGCCAGGCAGAGTTGTGATTTGAAGGTGCTTTTTTAAGTAATTTAAATGTAGTGCGAATGTAATGAAATGGAAAATGAAGACAGCGGTTGTTAGAAAGAAAGCTGAAATATAGGAAACTAGAGTAAGACTTCTGTTTTTCCTTTGCTCCCACCCTGAGTTTAAAAAAAAACATTGTCTTTAATAATCCCTTTAGTTTAGTCTTACAAGCATCAAAATACCAATCCTTCAGTTGATTTCAGAAAAATAGACCGCTTTGCTTCCAAATAGCTCCTGTGAAATCAGTTGCAGGATTGGGGTTTTTTTAATGTATGGGAGTACTTCAGTTTTATTTCAGTGGAATTGTTTATGTGAGTTAATTTATAAAGCTACCCATATACCTGCATTTGCAATTTGATATATGTTTGCAGACCCTGAAAGCTCTTCAGAAAGTCCCTTTAATGTGTGACTGGATCAGGCTGCTGTGAAAATAATGTCTTGGGATCAGGGGCTTGCCTGGTTTGAAGTGGCAGGTTTTCCTCTTCACTTCTGGATTTCAAAAATGCCAAAAGAGCTGCTTTTTATCAGTGAACTACACTTGAGTTTTGCAGCTTCCTAAGACTAAATCTGCATTCTAAAGTTGCTTGTGGGAATCATCTGATGTTACTATACAAACTAGAAATGTTGGCCCTACTACTTAACATAGCTTTCTTTTCCTTGAAAGTGTAAAGCAGTTTGACATGCTTGTGTGTAACCAAGCGTGAGGGTAATTTTGCTTTGTTTCTTTATTTTCAAATAGATTATCCAGCATTACATATAGAAATACTGATTGTGTATTATTGAGGACACTGAGACTGCTAATCTTTACTAAAGCTGACTATTTTTTTTTTCTCCTTTTGAATCTGAATACAATATAAAGGGAAAAGTGGAGACTCATTTAATTGACTTGGCTTCAGGCTTTTTCCATGCGTTCTGTTGTTACTGCTACACTTCTGGTAACTGTAAGCTTCTGCTCTTCTTGCAGTGGACTACTGATAGAAGGTAATGTAGATCTATTCATTTAAATTGTTTGGCTGCCTGGATATGGTGTGTGTCCTTTTATTTTCTGTTTCTCATTTTTCCCCTCCATTTTATTGTTAATTTTGGCGATATGACACCTTGATTTTTCCCCTTTTTAACCACCTTTGATATATGGAATAACATGCTGCAAAGTTTCTCAGTGCGAGGTCCCAGTTGAACAGACCATTAGAACATACTCCTGCAACTATGTGTAAGAGATGAAGCAGTGGGGATAAAGATAAATAAGTTGTAAATATGTGTATATACTTTTGTTGTATATGGGCTACAGATAAAAGGTGATTTCTAAGGTGTTGGGTATATGGTTTCCAAATGTGTTAGGTGACATTGAACCAGGATGTGTTATGGTTGTGGTTGAGTGATAAATGGTTGTAGAGTTTTCAGTTGGAAGACAGATCTGATATGTTAATCTTTGTGTTGTAAGATGGAAAGTTTGGTCTAGACTGGAAATTTTAAGTTGGGTTTGATACTTTATTAATTAAAAAAAAAAATACTCCTGCAACTTGTTCTACTTAAGCAGACCGTTGTATCCAGGCAGACTCTGAAAGGGGCCAGTAGTATGTCATATTGAGACAACAAAAAACAGCTCATGTGCTATGCTGTGTTATCTGGATTTCAGTCCTGAAAACTGCCATGTGGAGTCTCACTGAATTCAGAGGGATCACGTTTTTAGCCTGGGGTCTACTGATAGGTTAGACTGCAGTACTGGTGCTTTGGGCAAATAGTTATTATTATCAGAAATGGTGCTATTGATGATATTACTATTATCAATAGTACTTAATAATACCTATCTGATGTATAGCATTTTGCTTCCTTGAAGAGGGGAGGAGAAGGGAGGGAGTGTTGGCACATGACAGCGGGGGATGCCTGCCCTGTTCTCCACCCCTAATTATGCTACTGGGAAAGTCTTCATTGTGCAGATGGGGAAATAGATTATCCAGCAAGACTGTGGTGTCAGAATGGAGTTTAAGTGACTTGTATATCAGAAAATGGCTTCCACTTCTTGATTTCTTAGCTCAAAATATATAAAGCCAAGTAGAAAATACACATTAATATATTTTTCATGTATTCATACTTTTCTGCATATGAATGCTATCCATACAAAGAACATTCCCTAAAGGAAAAACCATTATAAGCCAACAAAATGTGATTTTTTTTTTTTTCATATAACGTAATTTTTATTTCAGAATCAAAATACTGTATATATAATAAAATATAATGATGTTGTTTCTTAAATGGTGTTACTCTCCCACCACATTTAAGTATTAGAGTACAGAACTTTAACAAGGAAGAACTAAAGAGAGCCTTCTATCATAAGTGAAATCATTACTTGTTAGCATTATTCTATCTGCACTAAAACTGCATGCTCAATCCATTCTTGAAACAAACAATAGAGAGGCAATTTCTCACAATAGCAGCATTTAAAAATCTATCTAGTATAGTGTCTAAGAAGACTACTTAAGCAAAAGGAGAGTGATTCACCACAAAGTTATTTCAGATCAAGGGAATGGAGATGATGTATCTTTTTGAAACTACAAGCCTATTAAAGGAGTATAGGATTTCTGTGCATCTTGAAACTTCTTCTAGTACTGATATTCATTACCAGTATACTATTCCCATAATTTAGAAAGTGTTGTGTTTTATTTTTAAGCTCACAATGTATCTATATAATGCGCATACTCAGAAATACATA
This sequence comes from Crocodylus porosus, assembly GCF_001723895.1. NCBI lineage: Eukaryota > Metazoa > Chordata > Crocodylia > Crocodylidae > Crocodylus > Crocodylus porosus. Next base: position 28,640,061 of record NW_017728906.1, read on the forward strand.
AACAATAATTGCCTTTGCCGTGAAGGTGGTATATGGGACTCCAATGTCACATTTATGTGAATGTTTAGGTAGTTGTAAATATGTTTTATAACTGTTTGCAAGAGTTTTACAACAGTTCTCCAAGCATTAATGAATGTTTAACTATGCTCAGGTGAAAAGCCTCACTAAAATCTATCTGGTACATGTTAGTATGTGTAAACAGTTAGAGAACTGGAGCCTAAACATATTTTAGGCCATATTGTGACACCATCATGTGTGCACAATACAGAAAGCAAGTCAAATTTTGTGTGTGGCAGGACAGTAAAACAGGGCTTTCAGTTTTCTGTTTGAAGTCACAAAAGTGGAAATGCACTCTAAAATGGCATACTTACTTCAAACAACGTTACGCATGTATGGAAACAAAAGATGCAACAATATGCTGAATGGAAAAGCTGTCAAATACCTCCAGAGATTGACTTTGATTTGTGCTAGGAATGCTAAGTAGAAATGTATGAGGATACCATAACCTAACATTTTTGTTCTTCTATAATTACTCAGTCCCAATGCTTACCACCACAATGCACATTAATTTTAAAATAAAAAATATTTTACACAATGTCTAAAAATGTCTACAAATTTTCGCCCTCTTACAATTACTGCTTAAATAACTGCTGGAAACTTTAATTGCTTTCACAAGACTGAAAAAAAAGGATATACAGAAGTCAGCAACCCTATGCCATATTATTACTGGGTACCTTTTAATTTACTGTTCTTATCTATTACAAGCTCTGGGATGGATGCTTAAGGCATTCTATCTCTCCTGCTTTTCAATATGCTGTATGCACAACATACATGCATCTCTTAATCAGAGAGCCCAGCTATGTTCAGAAAGAACTCTAGTAGATACTTTTAGTTTAATTATATTTCCCTTCTAGGCAAATAGAATTGATTCTAACTATCAAGAACAGGTAACTGTGTCCTTTTTTCCCCTCTATGTGGTAAAGGGGAAGGAAAAGGTAGAGGCATAACTAGGAATATTGGTGCCATGGGCAGAAATGCCTGGGGATGTGGGGAGCTCCAGGGAGGGTCAAGGAATGCTGAGCA
>NW_017728906.1:28641373-28659808 GCF_001723895.1 Crocodylus porosus
TTAGGAGTATATTATGATAAGTGGATTGCCAGGTTTCCTTCTAGCAGTGGGGGCGAACCTATTTGGCAGATGTGCCACAAGGCAAGTCCAGCCCCCTTCCAAGTGACTCTGATTCCTTTCCCCTGCCAGCTCTGCTGTTCTTCTTTCTGCTTCCTGCCCTATCTGCCATTGTGGTCCCTGTTCCTTCCTTGATCTGCTATGTGATACACACAGGGTATATCTACATGTGCAATTAGTGTGACACAATCAACTCTGGCACAGTTTGCACTGGAGGATAGGCACCAACTTTTTTGACACTAGATCTTTGGAGATGTTAAGGAAAGGGGGGGGAAAAGCATTAACTGGTGCCGAGCCCTACGCATAACCAAAAGAGGCAGCACATTACTTCCACCTGCCTCTGCAGCATCTGTAAAGATCAGGTGCTTTAGTGGGACTTTTATCTAATAGCTGATTAAATCAGCTTTAGCTAAAAGTGCCAAAAAGTCCTGCTGAAGTGCTCAATCTACACAGACGCTGCAGAGCCGGTTTAAAGTAGCATGCTGCTGCTTCCCAGGTAAATGTGTTTTTCTTTTCTTTTCTTTTCTTTTCTTTTCTTGTTTGTTTGTTTCAGCATCTGCAAGTATTTAATGTGCGTGCTGAGCACCCCCTATCTTTTTTTTCAGTCAGCACCCACAGTCCTGGAGCACCCACAGAACTGGTGCCTAGGTGCTGGCTTCAGCTGCTCCTGGGCACAGCACCCACATGGGCCCCTGGGACTGCAGCATGTTGAGCTGAGGCAGATTAGCCCCAGGCTGGCAGGGCATCCAGGGAATCATCCCTGGGCTCTAGGTGGTGGTGTCAGGCAGTGGAGAGGCTGGCTGGGGCACAAGGATGCTATAGTGCAGGGCTAGGTAGCAGGCAGCCCCCACACTTTAGCATCCTCATGCCCCGGCCTGGCTCCATTACGGTCTACACATGTGTTTGATCACACAAGCACTCAACTGTAAAATAGTACTGTCCTGGACAGTACTATCTTACAGTGGAGTTCATTAATCTACTGCACCCTAATACCAGCACGTGTAGATTGTGACTCGCTGCTGGTGACCTAATTGGTCTGTTCCTCAGTAAAGTGCATGTGTAGATGCATCCACAGAGGCTTCCCGTGCCACTTATGGTACATGTGACCACACTTAACCACCCCTTTCTTAGAGTTATCTTGAGCTAGATTATGGATCGAAAGTTTTTATTGCAATATGTATTTTTTTTTTTTAACTTAATTTTTCTATTGGGTAAGTTGAATGCATGTAAATAAAAAAAAAAAAATATCTGCCTAACAAAGTAAAAATTGTCTAACTCTATAACCTGAAAGCATGGTAATATCCAGTTCTTCAGAAACTACATTAAAAAACAGTCTTCTGTTTATTTTAGTCAGTGCAGCTCCAGACATTAATATGACAAGTTATTCACTGGAATATTGAATTTTGGCAAGTAAGTGTCTATGAATTCACTTTCATTTGCAGATTGCTCATTGTCTTCACTGTCCTCATAATAAGAAGATGCATTTCTTTTCTACAGTACAGTCTTATTTCAAAAAGGTAGTTATAGGTCACCAGTAAACCAATTGAAAACCCAGACAAAAGTTTTATAATTGGATAACCTATACTTAAATAACTAAAACTAGTGCCAATATCAAGTGATTAGAAGCTATTCACTTTCTTCCTGACTATACTAGCATGGCAATTATGCTTCAAAATGTAAATGTGATTATATGATTTCTGACACAAAGTGAATTGTAGTGTGGTTTAAGCAACGTGGACAGCTCTTGCCTTTTAAATTCAGAAGTTGTTTGATTTTATTAAAAAGAGAGAGTGAGAGAGAGAATAAAATAGCATTTATATTTCCCTTGAAAAGTATGGATAAGTTCGTGTTTGTCTCAGTAAAGTTAATATGTTTTTATAGATAATGGGGTGATCATGTTTTGATGTTCAGGTTTTATGGTTTTGGACACAAAACAGAGTGAATGGGCTAGATGCAGGAACTAGTACTAAATCATGATGTTTGATTAATGTTGGCCTTTCTGTAACCAACATACAGCAGGTGCTGGTGACCAAAATTGTACCCCCTGTATGATGATTATGATATGGAATAAAAAAGATGCTGCTATTACACTTGTGTTTCTTACTGGATGCAGTGCATAATACAAGACCTAGATGTCACTTAGATTGCACACGTGTTCTATTTTGAACATTTTAGTAGTGAGGTCCAGGTTTGCTGGTGGAGAGAAATTTACCCCTTTTTATAAGGCACTCTGTACCCTCAGTCAATAGCATCTGATATTAACATTCTTTTTAGTTTTGCTCTAATGAAAATATTAGGAATTTCTTATTATTTTGCCTTTAGACTTTCCATAACTTTTGTAATGTCACTTTACTTAGGCTAGGAGGTATGATGCCTTTATGTGCCATACCAAAACATGCTCCCTAGAAAGACTTCTTCAAGTACCTGTAGTCAGTCACAAGTACTGACATGCCACTTAACTTTTGGTGAGCTGTCAAGGGCTGCAAGGGTAAGCCCACCCCTTGACAGGTGTCCCACCCCCTTATCTCCATCTTGGGACCAGAAGTCCTACCCCTAACTCCTGACCTTTGCCACTGGAATCACCTCTTTTTGCCCCCAGGAGCACTCATATTAGGAGGGGGTTTGCCATCTTGGGACAAGAAAACAAAACAAATTATATAGTGACACTCAACATTTAATATAACATTTTCATTTTTTTATTTTTTTAAATTGTCCAAATTCACATGTGTTTGCATGGTGTGTATAGAGATGATTGCATAATAGATCAAAATAGTCTTATTGTGTGCAGGGGGTGGGTGGGAGAGGTTTGGGGGGGTGAGGCTTGGGGGGGTTGTGGGGTTTCTGAGGATGTGTGGTGATGGAGTTTGTGTGTAGGTGTTGGCCTCCCTCTGCATGCCCCCCATGGTGCACAGCTATTGCCTTTGGTGGCAGCAGCAGGTGCTGGGCCCTTGGGGCCCTCCTGGCCCATAGCCTCCTAGTTGTGTGCAGCTCTGGCTGAGTCCTGGGAGCTGCATGTGGTAGCACAGAGCTGGCCCAGCCTGTTGGCATGTGTCTTCAAGCCAGACTGAGCTGGCTCCATACCAGCACTCCCAGAACTACAGATGGGAGCTGGGCAGGCTTTCTGCCTCCATGTGGGGCTTCCAGTACTCCAGCAGAAAGCTACACATGATGGCATGTAACCTACCTGACCCGATGGCATGTTGTACCTGTGGCTCCTGGTTCACATCAGGCCACGTGGGTTCCATGCCTTCACATGCGAATCCCTGGTGTTGTGCTGAAAACCCCACGTGGAGGCACAGAGCTGGCCCGGCCCAGTGGCTCATGGCTTCTGCCTGTAGTGCCAGGAGCCCCAAGTGCTGGCATGGAGCCAGCTTGGTCTGGCTCCAAAGTAAATGCCAGTGGGCCAGGTTGGCTCCATGCCAGCACACGCAGCTCCTAGGCCTCAGCCAGAGGGCCACCTTTTTGCAGCGGGCCATGAGTGCCCCAAGGGCCTGCTGCTGGTGTTGGCAGGGGCTGTGAACCATGGACCCCAACCCCACTCTCTTGCAGGCAAGAGCACACCTCCCTACTCGCCAGTTGTCCAGTTGTACACCATCACGCTAAGTGTCTCCACATGGACCTCCCAGATGGAGCGCTAGGAACCCAATGGAGATGAAAGCATAGAGCCTGCCTGGTTCAGTGGCACATGCCCTCTGAAAGCCCTGCCTCCTGCCAGCTTTCAAACGGGCAGCCATGTATTGGCAATAATTGTATTTTGGAGGGGCCCTGCTAGATAGAATGGCCTGGTGGGCAGGTTCTCATTTGTGGGCATATTATGCCCACCCTGATCTACTGTAGCTAACTGTATACAGGTGGTTACCAAGCCACTGTCTCACATGAGACTGTCCTGGTCAGATGACTAGAGGTGATGCAGGGTTGGGGTTTCATTTCCCCCCTCCCCGGCCCACTGACTGCCCTTTTTAGATCACTCAGCAGAATCAGAAGTCAGGGATGTTTTTAAATCCCAAAACAGGTGACACTTTGGGACCCTTCTCAGCTCTCCCTGTATTTGCTTTAATGCTCAGCAGCGCATCCCATTCCTCCCTCTCCTACCACCACTCTGTTGTCCCTGCTGTTCCTTGCTGCTTCAGGAATGGAGGGAGCTCCAGAGTCACTCCTGCTCCATTCCTACCAGGACTCCAGGGAGCGGCTCTACAGAGAACCAGATTTGGCTGGGGACAGTGGTGGCAGAAAAGTTCTTTCTCCCTGCCTAGCCCCTCTGGGTGCTCCTTCAGCAAGGACAGGGTAACCCATTCATCATGGGCACCATGGTTGTTGTCCCCAGCCAGATCTGGCTTTTTATGCAGTCACTTCCAGCGGCTTCATCTTGAGTGGGACATAAGCCTTTGGATGAGTGGCAGGTGGATGTCCCTGCAACCAGAGGCATGAGTAAATAGGGTGATAGGGGAATGGAAGGGCGGGAGAAGGGAGGTGCTGCCAAGAACCGAAGGGAAGGGAGGAGCTGCTGAAAGGGGGGTTCATGATTCCTATGTGCTTTGGGGACTGAAAAGTCCTGGCAGTCTTTCCCATGGCATAGTCTGCCTACCCTGGCAGCGGGGTGGCTGGGAGCCAACCCAGAAGTGTTGGTTTGCTCTTCCCACACACCCCTTTAAAAAATTCTAGATAAGCCTTTGGCCCTGATATTTCAGGGTCTGGACTTTGACTCGGATCAAGGAGGAATGGCACAGCCCTTCCCACAAGTAGCCCTTCCTAGCTTCCCTGATACTCCTCTGCCAATAGGTGGCAAGGGAGAACACACAGCCTGATAGGGTTATCCCTGGAATAATTGTCCATTAGCTTAAATGGGACGAGATTAAGTTACAGAGGTACACAGCACTATCCTGGGGGGGGGAAGTATGAGTACATTTTATCTCTCAAACTTCACAGGTGCTTAGAATGGGACCATGGATTTGTAGCACTGTAGGTTTTCTCTAGGAGAAATGAGAAATTTCCCATCACTGTGGTTTGTATCCATATCCCAGGTGCTAGCTCTGTATTTTGGTAGTATTCTCTCCTTGAACTCTGCAGTCTGATATTATTTTTGGAATAAAGATTTAGGCCCTATTTTAACTTTTCAGCATATAAAGTAGTCTAATTTAGCTGGTCATTATACCAAAGATTATGATGTCCTATGGCAAGAATACTGCCTTTGCAATTTATTAACTTCTTCAAAAAGATAAAAGTGCTGACTTTAATATTTGAATAAGCTGTTAAGGTAGCAGGACCTTTTAAACAATCAAACTCCTGAAATTGCAATTATGTTGTTAGTGGCAATGCAATTGGTATGCAACTTTAATGCTAAAAAGGTGATTTGTGCCACAGTGGTTTTATTCTATAATTTCCAATTTGTAAATGCACATTCTTATGGCCCAAATAGTATTTATCAATAATGCACCCTATTATGAAATCACGAAAAATAACAACATTCTAAACAGATATTATTTTCTCTAATTTTCATTTAAAAAATATGAGTTATTAACATTGTGGGTCTGTGTAAATTCCTTGAGGCATTTATTTTGTTGTTGTTGTTGCATTTTGGTGTATGCTTGAGGAAAGAAGTGCATCTGGGGCAAGGAAGTGTGTGTATGTGTGATTTTTATTTTTTTTCCCCCAGCAAAATGAAAACTGTTTGTTTTGAAAAATTATCTCAGTGAAAAATAGCCCCAGCAAGAACATCAATCCAAAGAAAGACTTGCCCAATGGAAATAATTCTGCCAACTCTCACTCAGGTGCTTAGGCTCTTGTTTAAAAGTAGATGTGTAAGGTCTAGGGAGTATGTTGTGTTTTTACTGTACATGTTCAGTGCCTAAAGCAATGGGTGTCCAAGTGTTACAGCAATGTAAATATCAGATTCAGCTGAAAGGTATGATACTATTTTGTCCATAAAGTGGGGGATGCTCTGTGATGCTAGAAGATGCTAAAATCATATCCTGACTGACAGATTTGTGAACTGTTTAGAACAACAGTACCCCTAGGACATGCAAAGTTTGAGTTTATTGTACTAAACAGCTTTAATGCCAAAGTAATTTCCCATGCACAGGTATGCTGTCTACAAAACATAATTTGAATTTTAATGCACAAGGAATAGGTGATAAAAAATATTTTAGGCTTATTAATGTGTTGATCTCCCCTGGGTGAGGACCTAAGACTATTGTGGTCACAGCTGAAGAAGCAGCTTGTATCAATCATCAAGGGTAGAATCTGACTGACAAAAGCCTTTGTGCAGTATGGGACTCAGGATGAGTTGCATTCAGCCCTCCTTAGCATTGGAAAAAGGGCATCTTGACATCTGTGTAAGTGCAAGGGGAGGACAAAAGAGGAATAATGGAAGTCTGCCAGAGAACATTTAAAAAAGGAAATGTTTTCACAAATGTGCAATTATCTTGTGGCAATGAATTCCCCAGGCTATCATTAAAGCCAAGAGCTTTGTAGGTTTAAACAAAAAAAAGGTTTGATATGCACAGGGATGAGATCATTCAAAGTGACATTAGAAAGGCTTGAAAACATGCACATGCAAAGGAAAATTACATTCTTTCTAAAATGATTAGTAAACTTTTTTGATATTTCAGGGCTCATGCCAATTTCTATGCCGTGTTAAGGACCTTCCATTTTGGGTAAGTTATCCCATTTTTCTTGCTCTTTGTTTGAAGCACCTCATGCTGGCTACTGTCAAAGGCTGTATTCTGGATTAGCTGGACATGGAATCTAGCCTGTTACAGCAGTTTTTTTATGTTCCTGTTTGCAGCCCCAGTATGACTGATCGCTTGACAGTAGGCGTACACTGGGAATACGCAATGTAACTGAGACTGTGAAACACTAATTTGCACATCTTTAGTACAGTCATATTTATATTTTGTGCTCACTCGGTTCCAACATTTTGGGAAATTGTGTTTAGCATCAGTTGTTAGATCCATATCGATGCCCCTTTAAAATAGGGAAAGGGGAAAGAGTGGTCATGAAGAATCCCTGGAATATGGTTAGCAAACTCTTCCTATGTAAACAGTATGCAATTGCCTGTAGCTTATAGATAGATGATAGAATCATTAACGTTTTCCAGAATAATATGGTCCCTTTGCTGTTTTTTCTGAATGGTCTTTTCCCCATATATAGAGGGGAAAAAGAAGGCCTTGTCTCCTCTTATTCACCTCTATCATCGAATCTTCTGGCAGCAGAATGAACCTGCCGCTGCTAAACTGCCAGATGGCATACATAGCTCTGCACTTCTGGTAGCTTTGTGTACAGCATACAAATAGTTTTGAACATGCATTAACTAGTCAAGGGACAGATAATAGGAGGTATGGGATCCTTTATACTTCTGGGAAGCAGCAGAAACTTTATTCCAGTTGGCAGAAATAGACCAGCTATGTGGTAGTGGAACCTTGTTTGCCACCACAGAGAAGCTTTGGGTGTTGATACCTCCAAATTTTGCTGACAGAACTTCTATTCTTCTGCCAGCAATACTTTATGGCACGGATTAGACCTAAGAATATGAAGGACTAGGTGGAGGGAGAGATGACGCTAGTAGTATTTTATTTATGCATTGATCCTATCACATGGACATTGCTAATGTTGTTGTGCAGAACTTGTATAGGACAGGGAGTCTTGGTTTTATTACCTACTGCTTCCATTTTGTGAAAAATGTTTGATCTTTCCCATTTTTCTCATATCCCTGTGACAAAGTATTTAGTAGAATTTGCAGATTTGTTGGAATCTGACATGGCTGCACCATGATTGCTTCTGCTATGTGCCCTCAAATGTGTGACCTCTGCATTGTCAACCATGTGCTTTAGCACCCACACCACCCAAGTCCCTATATTTGACCCTAACACATTATTTTTTGAAGATTTTTTAAAATTTCTGAATGTGAACAGAACTTGGGAAGCTCTGTTGAGATGATTAAATCCTGACACAATACTGCACATCTTTCATAGATTCATATCATGCTTAAATTCTGGACCTTTCAAGAGTAAAGTTCAGTACTTAGTTTGTGAATTTGTCTCTTTAGAACCCACAGCTAAGTCCCTCACTTTGCCCAGAACTTTATATGCACTTTTTTTCAGTCCAGTATAGTTTAAGAAACTTTCTTTCAGGCTTTCTTCTCAGAGCTTGGCCCTACTGAATGTAAGGAAACATAATTTATTATTATTATTTATGGCCCCCAATTGTGTATGTGAGGTGAAGTCTTCAAGCAGTATTCTGAGGAATCTGAGGCAGAGAGTCTCCTTAGCTCCACTAGGGAATGAGGTGTCGGTACCATTTTACAGTGACTACTCCAGGCATGAGATCAGGTTGACATCTCTTACCCCTCCCACACTGCTTTTCTAGAATTTGAATTTACTGCAATTGACATTCTACCTTGATAAAGTTCCCCCTTAAGACTATATTAAATCCTTCTTAAATCCTTGGAAGCATGTGAAATCAATGTGATGGAAACAAATGCAAAAGTGCTTGGCTATTCTGGATGTTAAGGATGTAGCAACTGGTAAGATCATTACATATAAATAATATTACTAACTTTAACTTTTACTAACATCCTGAGCTGAGCCAAAACCTTTTATGAAACATGGGTAAGACTTGTAGACTTCCTTTGGCTGTCTCTACCTTTGGTAACTGTGGAAGGGTGCTACTCAATCATTCCCTGTGTTGGTACCCTTGTTAGCTTTGGCAGGGAGAGAGGGTCTTTTCTGGTACTTCTTTACATCAGATTGAAAGAACATAGCAGTGTTTGTTATGGGAGGGGGAAATTATGTGTTTTTGGAACAGCCACATCCTCTCTATAGGACAGAAGGAACAGTCTTAGAATGGAAAATAAAGGAGTGGTGGGAAACACTCTTCTTTGTGTGTGAGGCAGAAGAGCGGAAGTGGGTAGGAATGGGGAAAAGGAGAAGAAATTTCTTGTGCCCGAGTGTGAATGAGGATTGGGAAGCACATTTGGGTTTGGCTGGAGGGTTTGCTGTCTTGGGAGGTAGGCAGGAAAGACAGCATGTGGGTTAGGTAGACTTTTCAAGTTTTGGAATATCATTTGGGGAGTCTGCTGTTATTTCTTATCTGTTTGTCATCGATGGTGAGCCACCCTGAGTCTGCCTGGTTAGCGTAGGATAAAAATGTACTGGTGATAGTAAATCATCATATCTTGTTTCTGGTCTTTTTGACTAGTATTAGCCATTATGTCTAGAACTTGTGAGAGTTCTTTTGGATGTGGAATTTTTTGAGCCTGGAATGCTGTAAATTGGCAGCTTTATGAGGAACCTTAAGTAGAGTTTCTGTTCAGCCCTACTAGAGGAGGGAAATAGCTTCTCCAGAAGAAAGACTTCGAGGACAGAGCTCATCCCCATTTATAAAAGAAGTTGTGATGAAATTTTATGTTGTGGACCTTGGTACTTTGGAAACTAATTGATCTTATGGAAATTTTAGCATGTATTTATTTTTTTTGTAAAAGTGTGACTTTTCATTCAAAAAATATTGCTAGAACAAACTTTGTGGATACTATACTGAATCACTCCCAACGCCAGATCTGAGTGGTATCTTATTAATATCAGTCTACAGTGAGAGGTTACACTAAAGTGAAAAATAATCCTTTAAGACTCCTGTCTTGTCACAACTGCCCTTTGGGAAGAAGATTTTTCTTTCTTTGACTTGGAGATAAGAAGTGTCATACATGCAGTTTTCCTTGGTTAAGTTCCTCCCCACTGCCTCTCTCAAGCAGACTAGAAAAAAGGAAGGGAAGCTTCTCTGCTTGAGTTGTTACTTTGGTTTACATGGAGCCAGGAATAGGTGAGTAGAACATGCTTCTTGGGAGCACTTTCAAAATCACAGGGCAACTGGAATAAATATATCCTAAAAGGTCTTCCATGCAAGTAACTGATGGCTGAGTTCTTACATAGCTATTTTGTTGTGTGTGCTTTCCCTTCACAATGTTTACTCTTCTGAAATATGTGAGACATCTCAAAGGTGGTTAGACATGCTGAGGTGGGACCACCATGCTAGTCGGTCCTTCTACAAATGCTGCTGAGGTGAGGAGTGCTTTGTTACTACCATATTGTGTTAGCTGCCATCCTAAATTAGATTTTCAATTGGGTCAGTGCAACTGCCATATCATTGGCTTAATTCTAATTAGGATTTTTTTCTTTTGGACATACTCAGCATGTCTTGTTTTGAAAATATTTAAGCTTATCCTTAAAGCACATGAGTTTGGTAAGTAAAAGGCAGGGCATGTGGCACCTTATAGATAGGGGTGAGGTGGCATGTTTGTACCGCCTTTCTGCTGTGTAGTTCACAAGTCTGCAGTTCTGGATCCCCACTGCTCCTGGGATGGGACCAGGGTTTTGGGGCAGTCATCATTTGTCATATGGGTAGGGCAAGCAATGGCTGAAAAGCTGCTGGTTAATTAAAGTTGTATGTTGAGGTTTCATGGACAGTTGATGGCACCCAGGCTAGCTAAGTCTATTGCTTCAAACCCTCCATGATTATGAAAGTTCAGTGCATGGACCTCATGCTCATCGCAAGGGCATGCAGTGCAGGGGCATGTAGGTATTCCTTGGTTGGAAAAAAGCTAAGGGACATTACCCTGACAGAAACACATCCTCGCTGAGGTGTTAGGCAGCCAGCAACAGCTCTAATGTGTTGCTGTCTGGCAGAAGCTATTGCCATTGTGGCACTGAATGTCTGGACTTGATCTGGCCTTCGGGCTCTCCCTCGATGGTCTAGGGCAGCCTCTGTTCCTCCATACTTGTGCCTAAGTGTAAGGTCTTTATGTGATGATTGCCTGCAGCTGTTGTGCATATGCCATGATGTAGAGGATCAATGGTTGCTGGGAAGATTTGGTTCACAACAAAGGAGAATATTGGCAAGACTCTAGATAATGGATTTTTTTTTCCCCAGGATTAAATTTCTGAGCTGCATCTCCAACAAAATGATACATGTCCTGCAATGATTACTAGCAAAAAGTCTATAGACATAGAGAGACGCACGCATTTTGGCACCCTCAGGCACACTATATATAATGTATACACACACACACACACACACACACACACACACACACACACACACACACGTGTATACGCACATGCACATACATTTTCCCCTCTTTTGTTATTGAACATAGTGATGTCACAGAGGTTAGGCATTTATTTCTTTTCTAATTATTTAGTATAAGAGAAACCTTTCAGAAATACCAGATGTGAGGTCCTCAGTCCTATTTGCAACATTACGTTTCCTTAAAAACAGGGGCCTTCATTAACCTTCTGAGCTCTTCAGTCTAACTACCTGCCTTTCCTAAAGAGGCACATTGTTAAACTGGCAATCTGCAAGCCACATACAGGAGTGGCTGGAAGGTCTGTCTATCTAACCCAGTACCCTGGATCTCGCTGTGGCACAAAATGGATGGTAAGGGTAAGATGTTTGTATATAGGGTTTAACCAGGCTCACCTGTCTGAAGCCCCTCTTCCTTTACAATTTAACTTTACCTTATCAAAAGCAAGGAATACTTTCTTCTCATTGCTACTGTTCAATGTTTTTTCTCAGTCCTTGCTGAACCTAAATTCACACAAGGTGCTAACAGAAACTGCAAGTTTACAATGAAGCTATTGCCTAAAAGACCTTATTAATATACAGCTGTTAATATGTGTCTAGATACATTTTCAGAGCCCAATTTATTATGTTAAATAACATGCTATAGCTTTGTTTGTAAGCCTATTCTTTTCCCAGGGCAAAATTAGATTACTTACTGAACATCTATTGTGAGAAGCAGGTGTGTGTGTGAAGAGGGATAGGGATAACTAAGTAGCAAGGAGAAACCTCTCTCTCCCTGGATGGAGAGAGTGGTTTTGTGGCAACTTTGCTGTTCTTCAGCCAGCTAGCTTTGAACAGGTGGCTGTCCATAGTGCTTTTTTTTTTTAATTTAAATTTTTTTAGAAGTGCTACAATTTTGGAGGACTACAGAAATAATGTCTGTCAGAGCCCTGTGTCCGAGATTGCAGCCTTTCCCCAATAAACCTAAAGATGTCACAAATAAACACTAATGACTTGCTGTAAACTAGAGGCAAATTGCTTTGTGCTAGCTATGTAGAACCCTAAAATGATTTTTCTGTGGTACATCCAGCCTTAAGAGTGGTTGGTATGGGCAATCTCCCATAGTGCCATGGACGCCCTGCCCTGCCCTGCCCTGCCACTTGTGCAGGGCAGGAGCCATTGGAGGACTTTGGTAGCCCCTAATCCTGGGGGCTGGGCACTGGGGCCCGCTGTGCCCAGAGTTGATGTTATCCAGCCTGCTGGGGCAGCGGGATAAAAAAGCCTCCTGGGGGAGAGACAATAGTGGCAGGCGCTGCCAGGCCATATGACAGGATGGGAGAGGATGCCAAGGGCAAGGTGGCAGTGCCGAGGAAGAAGGTGGCATGGTGGGCTGGCTCTGGTTTGTGTACCAAGGGTTTCACTGACTTGCTGGAACTGGAAGTGCCATGACTGGCTTGTGTCAAGCAGTGGGACGGCAGGGAGAAACTCATGTCTCCCGACATAACTTGCACACCTAGGCTGAATCTTGCTACTTCTTCAGAACTTCTCTAGAGACAGAACTTCCTACCCCATGGCTCCTATCGTAATTTATCGTGATTTATGACTTAGAAATAATCTTATTATATCACTATCTTTTCTGGTCTCCTTATTTATTTTCTTTTCTTGTTTCCAGGCTATTTAAAATTCTACATTATGATATTCCTCCTAGTTAAAAGTCAAATGAGATGAGAGAGAAGGATTAAAATGGTTTACTGAAAGCAAATTACTGCATGTATTAATATTCATGTTAATATAAGGGTTGGTAATATACATATTTATTGTTTTTTTACTATATTTTGCTTTGTGTAAATAAAGTCCTTTTTTTGTTCAGGGCCATATGTTATTTTCCCACATCTTCGCATATTTGATGAAAACCATAGGGAAATATATCACACTTTAATATGTTGCATGCAATTATTTCACACTATTTTACAAGTAAGATACCCCAGCACTCTCAACTCCAATCAAGTCCAATTGCAAGGAAAATCTAAAGGAGCTTAGTTACTGCAGGAAGAAATTTTAGCTCATAAGCAATATTAATGCTTATAAATATAAGGATCATATTAGGTAGGGCCATGATTTTGTGTATGCTGAGAAGTGCTCTCTAGTTCATATATGTAACTGGAATGCCTTAAGCGTTATTACAGGAATTTTCTTAGCCACTGAAGCTTTCTCAGTGGGTTGAGCTGCTCACCCTTACTTATGTTACTGCAGTGTATGTCTTCAAAGAGTTAAATGCTCAGATTCAAATCTCTCTCTTGACTACATGAATGTAGCTTCTCATTGAAATCAGTGGCAAACACATGAATTTGTATACAATTTTCCCTTAAAAAAAGAAAAGAAAGAAAATGAAAACAAAGAAGAGAGAGGCAAAAAAAGCAATAGTATGGACAATGCAACTTAATGTTTTCATTTTCTTTTAAACAACAATATGATACATTTGGTAATATTAAACAAAATGAAAACACTATAAAACAGCTCTTAAATATGACTGCTTTGTTGCATAGTATTAGATCTTGATGTACGTGGAATTCTGTGATAACAGCAAAATACTCTAAACACACGCCATAGGAAATGAGTTTCCATTAGCCTCTCAGTATGTGATTCTCAATATTTATTATAAAGAAACCAGAATACGTTTTGTGTAACCCAGTTCCCCTGTGGTACAACATTGGTTATTTCACTTCAAATATATCTTTCTTTGGTAATAATGAGTTAAAGAGACATTGAAGCTAATGTCTTGCTCCAGAATTGACTTCCTCTGTGACATGAACAAGCATTCACCTCTCTTCTTCCTCTCCTATCTATTGTAGTCCTGCTGTAGCTTAAATAAATATTCAACAATTTGTAAATTCATCTAAAATAGATTGGGTCAGAAATATTGCCAGCACTGGCATTTTTAAGAGCCTAGATAGGAGTGCAGGGCTGTGGCAGAAGCAGTAAGCTTAAAATCTTAAATGATTGTCTGAATTTTGCAAGTGTTATAGATGGCATATTCAGCAAAGTCTTCTGTAATAATTAACATACCCACATAAACAATTGTCATCATCTATGATCTAGATTAAGGAAGAGGCATAGGAGGGAACAGTTTATCAGAAAAACAGTTCAGGATGTAAATACTGCATAGAGTAACGTGAGTATTTTAGAATGAAGTAGTTACCTATGTAACAGTGGGTGCATCTATACATGCAATTAGCATGTAGTGATAAGTGCTGGTGAACTCCAGCACAGTTCACACCAGAGTTTATTGCTCCTGGGCACACCATTTTCATGTGTGTCTGGGATCGCAGCATGTTGAGCTAGGGCGGAGCAGCCCTGGCTAGCAGGGGTCCCAGGGAACAAGCTGCCAGCCTAGTGGTACTCTGCCCTGGCTGATTGTGCTATGGAGGGGCTGGCTACAGTGTGGGGCTAGCCACTCCAGCAGGCAGTCCCAGTCAACATCTACATGTGCATTTTTGTGCACATAAGTACTCTGCTGTAGGATACTACTTAGATAGTCCTATCCTACAGCTGAGGTAATTAATTTACTGTACCCTAATACATATATAGAGATGGTGATGCTTTACTATACAGCTAATTAGTCAGCTCTGCAGTAAAGCACAAGTGTAGATGTACCCACTATGTTGTTTGTGCTATCTTTTTGTTAGGTTTCTTTGATAAGCTATAAATACATATGGAGCCCTTTTCAGACGGACCATTAAATGGGGGAAAGAAAATGCCCCTGTGGGTGGGATGTGTTTACTGGAGGAGGGGAGGTTGATTGCTTGGCTGGGAAGGGAGGTAGGGGGAATCAACAGCCCATGACAGTGGTCAGGTTTTAAGCTACAGTCTGCAGCTGGTAAAGATTTTCGACCTCTGAATTGGGCAGTACAGTAGAAAATACATTGTATCCTGTACAGGTAAAGAATAGATTAGATCATCTAATGGATCTGTTCTGTCTTAAATTCAAAGACTTATTGCCATTTTTATTCATGTTAGTATTACAGTCTAAATGCTAATCCTTCTCATGCTGTCTGGCATCACTTATATTTCTGCCATATTATCTGCCCTGTTCTGGGCTCCTGTTTGGTGGAAGAGCTACTTTATTGGGTTTCTGTAAATTATCTTTTCTACAAGGCCAGAATTTAGTGTCCAGTGTGGACGACCAGTAGATTCTTCTCTTTTTTTCTTTCTTTCTTTCTTTCTTTTTTAAATCTAGTTCCTATGTTATGATCAGTCTGGCTTGGGTAGCTAAGAGGCATTATAACTCTTACTGAAATAGCTCTTAGAGCCATTGGATCATAAAAAACAAAAGCCACTGGTATAACTTTATTGATTCTGGTGGAGTTGATGCTTATTTAAAGAAGTACAAGTGGAAAATGCATTAATATTTTATTAAATTATCATATTTGATTTGCCATAGTGACCACAATGTATATTTTTAGTTTGCATTTTTTTCATTCTAATTAACAATCTCTTCATCTTTTTGTACCATTTCTGATTCTAAGAAATATCTTGAAAATGAAAGATAGCAGATCAACCTAGAATTAATAACATACTATGAAAAAATGCCATTTATGAATCCTTTTATATGATTTAAAAAAAATAAAAAAGTAAAAGGTTAACAACAAAATGGTGAATCAGACTGAGTCTTTCCTCCATTTTGCAGTTCTTTATACATGTGTTTTATAATGATGATTAACATCAAAGTTCATTATAGGTGGGGTGACCATATATCCTGGTTTGGCTGGGAAAATCCCAGATTCCTTGGGCTGGTCCCAGCCAGTTGGTCAGGAGTCCAGGGCAGGAGTCTGGTGGGGAGGTGGAGTGACATGGTATGGCAGGCAGGTGGGTGGGTAGCAGAGATGACTTGAGAAGGGTGTAGGGCCTTGGACAAATCAGCCTGTGCAGGGCTTGAAACATGAGGAAGCCGGTAGCAGATTCAGTGGGGAGGGGCAGGGGAGGGTGCTGAGCAGCTAGATATAAAGCTGGGGACACAGCAGAGTTGCCACTCTGCCCAGCTCCTTGGGATCCCCCAAAGCATGGGGTCTGGGGTGATTGCTCCTATTTGCCCCCCCCCCCAACCAGGGATGGCCTTGGTAGGTAGGCATCAGTGCTGCTTTATAGGAGAAAGGCAGGTGGAAGTATGGTTACCCTATCTAAGATGCCATATCTAAAGTTCCTACTTTCCTTGCTGTGGAACCTGCGACTATCCTGACCAAACCCAGATGTATGATCACTCTAATTATAGATGAAACTTAGGTCTGATCCTACTAATGCTCTGGTGCCAGAGTAATGTTTATTCCTCAGAGAATCCTATTGATTTCTTGGCTTCCTTTCCTAAGTGTTGTTGGTTGACAGAGGTGTGCATATTAAATGTATTTTCAGAATTAAATGCAATATTATCAGTTATAGTCATTACTAAATGAGGGGATACTATGGTCTCTGGTAGTTCAATATTTAAGTGGATAACTTTCAATAATTAATCAAAGTAACATGATATTTAAGAGGGAGATATATGGGGATATACAAGATCAAAATCAAAGGTGAGAACTTTGCCCCACACAGAATCAGATATAGGTTTTTTACCCTGTGTGCATTATTCGTAGTTATTTAGGAGGATAGATTTCCCAGCTGAAAATTCAGATGTTCTGAAGGAGTCAGTTAGCAGCTGTAGGTAGGCAGCAGTTTGCTGTACCTGGCCACCACTGGTGAAGGTATTTTCTTTTCTATTAAAGAGATGACATTTTATAAAATCACCTAGCTTAGGTAGCTTTCTTTTGAATTTTATGTTTAAATCCCTGAGATGTTTGCATCATTTAAGGTGTAGTTCTGAATAAATTCGACCTTGCATGTGGGGAGAGCTTATTGAACCTTACAGTTTGTCCACCTTGACTCCAGCTTTTGTTATACCTCACTGAAAACAAACAATCTTGTAGATGTTCACATAATTCAGTCGTTAAGTGACTGGCAATTATTCCAACTGACATAACTTGGAATGTGAATGTCAAAGATTGAAATTATTAAGCAAATGGTGCTTATTTTAAAGGCACAGAAATATTTGAGTCTATTAGTCTGTTTCTGGTCTTTGAGAATTAAGTTTTATTTATTTACCACTAAGAAAGGATGTTTTTACTGGGGTTATATGAAAATAAGACATTTTATTAGAAGATGTTAAACCATAAACATTGCTCAAGGTCAGTATAAGTGCTTTTTTTCTGATGGAGTCCTTAGCTAGTCTCGACTAAGCTTTCGGGGTACCTGTGAATTTTATTTCTGTCCATGAACTTCTTGTACTAAGCATGTGTAGGCCCAAGTTCCCTCTAAGCTGCACAGTGTGCATGGCCATGCAGGCGTACATGGCAGCGTGGCATGATCGCACCTCCGTGGCCGTGTATGCCACGCAGCTTAGAGGGAACACTGGTGTGGGCCATCATGAGTAGCTGCAATATGAGCTAGCTGGTAATTAGCTGGGGAAGGAGTCTGGAATTTATTTTTATGCAGATCACTTAGGGGACCCAAACCACTATTTCAGTAATTGTGGAGGGGCTCCAGTCTGTAGAACAGTAACTGGGTGATGTGGGAAGGCTGAAGAGCATACCCTCATCCTCATCCAGTCCTGTTAGACATTAAAATTCACTTTCCCCCAGGCTCCTAACTTTTCTGCCTTTTGTATAGTAGGACTGGATTTCATTAAAATAGGGCAGTCTCTTATACTTACACATGGGGAAATTAAATGTGAGCATTACATTACCTAAAGCTATTTAACAAATGCTTGCCTTGTAGTGAACACCTTAGTAATGGAACCCATACTCGCAAAAATGAGTACCTATAAAAATTCCCTTAATATTTTTTTTTGTGTGGCTTTTTTAACAATATATTTTCCTACTGTACTCGGCAGTGACATTCCTTCCAGCTGCTCCTCCTTTAGTTAGGGCCCCCACCACCATTTTGAAAGGCAGGACGATGAATATAACAAGACATTGTGGACATTTTAATTACAGCAGTTCCCAAGAGCTGCTCTAATTATCCCCTTCCTCCCTGCTGCTCTAGAACATGGTAATTTTTCTTGGAAAAATTTTGCCAATTTTTTCCCTCTCTTGTCTCTCTTTCCCATCAGTTTTCTTAAATATACTTGAAAACAATTGGAAATGTATTGTGAAATGCTTGTATTTCTATAATAGAATTTTATTAGCAATGTCATCTTTCCTGTTCTCTGGTGCATAAGATATTTATTCTAAATATAACTTTCTTTCTCATGGGTCCCAAACATCAGAACAGTGAGTTGCGCCAAAATGTAAACAAATA
>NW_017728906.1:28661853-28674571 GCF_001723895.1 Crocodylus porosus
AGCTTATTGAACCTTACAGTTTGTCCACCTTGACTCCAGCTTTTGTTATACCTCACTGAAAACAAACAATCTTGTAGATGTTCACATAATTCAGTCGTTAAGTGACTGGCAATTATTCCAACTGACATAACTTGGAATGTGAATGTCAAAGATTGAAATTATTAAGCAAATGGTGCTTATTTTAAAGGCACAGAAATATTTGAGTCTATTAGTCTGTTTCTGGTCTTTGAGAATTAAGTTTTATTTATTTACCACTAAGAAAGGATGTTTTTACTGGGGTTATATGAAAATAAGACATTTTATTAGAAGATGTTAAACCATAAACATTGCTCAAGGTCAGTATAAGTGCTTTTTTTCTGATGGAGTCCTTAGCTAGTCTCGACTAAGCTTTCGGGGTACCTGTGAATTTTATTTCTGTCCATGAACTTCTTGTACTAAGCATGTGTAGGCCCAAGTTCCCTCTAAGCTGCACAGTGTGCATGGCCATGCAGGCGTACATGGCAGCGTGGCATGATCGCACCTCCGTGGCCGTGTATGCCACGCAGCTTAGAGGGAACACTGGTGTGGGCCATCATGAGTAGCTGCAATATGAGCTAGCTGGTAATTAGCTGGGGAAGGAGTCTGGAATTTATTTTTATGCAGATCACTTAGGGGACCCAAACCACTATTTCAGTAATTGTGGAGGGGCTCCAGTCTGTAGAACAGTAACTGGGTGATGTGGGAAGGCTGAAGAGCATACCCTCATCCTCATCCAGTCCTGTTAGACATTAAAATTCACTTTCCCCCAGGCTCCTAACTTTTCTGCCTTTTGTATAGTAGGACTGGATTTCATTAAAATAGGGCAGTCTCTTATACTTACACATGGGGAAATTAAATGTGAGCATTACATTACCTAAAGCTATTTAACAAATGCTTGCCTTGTAGTGAACACCTTAGTAATGGAACCCATACTCGCAAAAATGAGTACCTATAAAAATTCCCTTAATATTTTTTTTTGTGTGGCTTTTTTAACAATATATTTTCCTACTGTACTCGGCAGTGACATTCCTTCCAGCTGCTCCTCCTTTAGTTAGGGCCCCCACCACCATTTTGAAAGGCAGGACGATGAATATAACAAGACATTGTGGACATTTTAATTACAGCAGTTCCCAAGAGCTGCTCTAATTATCCCCTTCCTCCCTGCTGCTCTAGAACATGGTAATTTTTCTTGGAAAAATTTTGCCAATTTTTTCCCTCTCTTGTCTCTCTTTCCCATCAGTTTTCTTAAATATACTTGAAAACAATTGGAAATGTATTGTGAAATGCTTGTATTTCTATAATAGAATTTTATTAGCAATGTCATCTTTCCTGTTCTCTGGTGCATAAGATATTTATTCTAAATATAACTTTCTTTCTCATGGGTCCCAAACATCAGAACAGTGAGTTGCGCCAAAATGTAAACAAATAGTTTCAAAATGTAAAACAGAAATGTTTCATTCTCAAAATAATAATAATAATAAAAAAAAAATTAGGGCCTTCCATTTTGGAAGATGGAAGGGAAAATAGCTAATTTCATGAAACATTTTGACTATGATTGGGCTATATGTTCCAATGGAATACAATTTCATCAAGTTTGTCTGACCAGCTCTAACTCACAGTGGAGGATACTAATTGGCATATTGCTGAAGCATTTAGTGTTATCATAATCTCTATAGATGTAGCAAGTGGGTAGATCCTTCTCCACTAAAATTCTCAATTCTGTTTTTGTGTGTTGAAAAAGTACACCATGCTATAAGAAAAAAGCCACTGTTTTTTTTATTATTGGGAGAAACTGGTCTGTCCTGGAAGTATTGAGTATCAATTTAATTTTTAAGTAATATTTCATTAAAATATAACTAGCATTTGGGAGGCAATGACTTGAATGATTGAAGCCTGATATCTAGAAATAGTTAGCTGTCTGAGGTGTCTATTGTAGGAAGGTAGTTTTAAATGTTGTTCATTTAACAAAAATATTTCCTTTGTCAGAGATTATATATAGAGTTTGATAGTGAGGTACGTCTGTTTTACAGAACTCCTAGATATCAATACAAACATGGAAAAAAAAATGTATCCCAGATAATGGCCTAAGCTCTTAAACATAAAACAGAAGCCCTCTGGAAGGCCGAAGAATAACAATTACCTTATAACCAATCTCTGGAATAGACTCTGAACAGGGGTGGTACAGGCACCTAGCCTGGAGATCTTCAAAAGGAGACTGGATGCACATCTTGCTGGTTATTTGCCCCCAGCAGTCTTTCCTTCCCAGAGCAGGGAGGCTGGACCCAATGATCTCATGAGGTCCCTTCCAGCCCTAAACTTTTGTGAATCTGTAAGCTATGGGAATTTAGGGTGTCTTTATATATGCTCTGGGTGTGGGGGTGCTTTAATTAGATTTCATCCAGCTGCTCCAAGAACTACTATAATTAAAGTACCCACCGTGCTTTATATGGTGGCAAAGGCACTATATAAAGCTCATTCAATAAGCTTTTGTTAAAAGAGCCCTCATCACCATTTTGAAGTGCGGGGATGCTGGATACACAGGACACTGAGGCTGCTGAAGTACACTGATTGCCACACTGGAGAAGCACCCCTAACTTCCAAGTTACTTGGTTTCATTATTATATCAGATATCAAATAGTTCTGTAAAGATTTGCAAGTTCTTTTTCTTTAAATTTGAGGGCTGTTCAATTTAAGTTAAAATGTATTGAATCATTAGGAATTAGATCTTTGAGCCCTGTAGATCTTCTCCTCTATCTCTGTAGCTCTGGAATTGACTCTAATTAAAGTTGCTTTCTAGGAAATGGACATTTATTTTGAGTCTGAGATTTTTTGCCTGAAAAAGGGAGTAGATGGTGTCCCATTTGGGATTATCTCTATTTAGTAACTGAAGTAACTGAATTTAGAGAGTCTATGTATTTGATGCAACTTATTTCACTCCACCCAGCCTTCATAGAAAATTAACTGCCAGGGCTTAACATTTACTATGACTTTACAGGGTAATTGAAAGTACTTTTTTTTTTCCTGCAGGCAAGATATGTGACATATAAGACATACATGAAATGTTGTGAATGATTTTTACAACAGGATACTTATTCCACCTAAATTTTCCCCTAAATATAGGAGCAAGGTTCTCCATGCTTTCTGATGATAGATAGATGTGGGTCAGTAAATATTTAAACTGTTGTCTTTTAACTACAACAGTTGTACAATACCATCTCATTAAAAAAAGAAATTAGGGTAGTTTGGAAATTATAGATTCAATGTCTTTTTTTTATAATTCTTTGTATATTTTTCTATATTCTTGAGTAATGATACCAATTGTATTTAATAGACTAATTAATAAATCAACTATTAAAATAGGTGATAAAGGCATTGGGAATTAAATTATGAATCTATATGAATCTCATGCCAAACTTATTCACTGGTTCAGATATGTTGCAGGAATGAAGGGTGTGATGGTTATGCTCCTATATTATATTAATTTCCATTATTCTTATCTTTATAGCACTAAAATAAAAAATAACATTTTAAACATTGCTTAAAACTTTGGAGTCACTAGACCATTATCATTTAATGTTTCAAGGTCTAAGTTTTCTGTAACATTCAACCAAGTGCTGGGGAAAATGAAAGTGATTATCAATAATGGTGCCATACTATTGGAAATTTCAATATAATTTTAAAGTTTTTTATAATTTTTTACAAATAGCTCCTTGCTATTTGTAGATTTATAATAGCAAGCTAATGTGATGACAATAAGTAGAAGACATTTTAGCAGACTATTTCTTAATGTTATTGTCCAAAGAATAATCTGGATAAATCTTGTTGAATGCCTGTGAATTTACTTCCAGGACTAGCTGAGAAAAGAGACCATCCTCTTTTTCTTGCCTATTAAAATACAAAAATCTTGAATATGTAATCCACATGCCCTATAAAGACTCAAAATTCAAAAGACAAATAAAAATCACCTTTAAAACAATGAGCTTGTGAAATTTCATTCATTACTTTTTGAATAATTTCAATACAATGTGGGATGCTTGTCAACAAACTTGCTTTCATTTTAAACCATTGCCTACTATCATAGAGACCTGAATAATACCATATACATTAATTTAAGAAGTGAAAGGTGGACTAATTTCATGCAATTTATTTATGTTCTGTAATGAATAACCAGGTTGAAGTAAGATCTTAAGTCAGCACAACACCCATATGCTACTTGTATATAAAGAGTTGCATTTCATCCATAGAAGGCCCTGACAGTTGGGGGAATTTACAATTTTATGCATATATCTTATTCTTTAATAAATATATCTTAATACCCTTCTTAGGATCTTATAGATCTTTCGCTCCAGTAAAGATTAGCTAAGGCACAACCAGCCCCTAAGAGTCTGTCTTTTCAGATTCCAGATATTTACAAAATGTTGGCAGGCATTTATTTCAGAAGTTGGTCCTTATAGTTATGTCATATGCATCACCAAAGCAATGTTTACGGCGCATTCTATTAGTTTAACAGGTATGTCGCAGGCACTGAAGTGCCTGCTCCGAAAGGACAGGTGTGGGTTGCTGGGGCAACCACTGAGGTCAGCTGACCAGGAGGAGGCAGGGCCTGGCCTATATAAACAGCCTAGGCTGAGGCCAAGCAGGCAGTTCCCCTCTGGCAGTTGTAGAAGATGGAGCTCTGCAGGAGTAAGCAGAGCATGAGAAGCCTGATGACCTGAGTAGCTTAGGTGGAGAATACCAGGCAGAGGAACCCCTGGCAGGGATGGTAATATTGATGAGCCAGGTGGCTTAGAGTTTACATTTTAAGCCAGGAGGCTAGAATTTGTGTTACAGCCGATTGGCTTATAGTTTTGTTTATTGTTACACCAGAGGAACGGGTGAGGCTGTAGGAGTTGGAGGAGGCCTCATGGGAGATCCCCAGTAGCGTGGGAGTTCCTGGCACCGAAGAGGGTGTCGCATTTTGGGGGTTGCATAGACCCTGGCCCCAGTGAGGCAGTGTCGAGTAGGGCGAGGAGCCCAGTGCGGGTGAGTGACCCGGGAAGGTGGGTCTGATGGCCAGGCACGGCTGCGGCCACCTGAGCCAGGAGCGCGAGGCACATATGCCCCAGTGTGGGCGCGGGCACGAGTAGAGCCCCAGGGAGGGCGATTTGGCATTCGTAGTGGGACAAGCCTCAGGGAGGGCATACTGGAATAAGAAGGCCTGAGGAAGGGTGAGCATACGGGTAGAAGCCTGAGGGAGGGTGCACAGGAATAAGGAGGCCCGAGGGAAGGCGAGTGTATGGGGAGAGGCCCCGGGAAGGGCCACCAAGAAGAGATAATAGACACAACAATGTCCGGGACAACTGAGAGGCTTGGGGCATGGTATTAGGTGTGGTAGGAGCCACACGTAGCCCTGTGGAGGGAGTGCACTGAATCATCAGGAAACGGGGTACCGGTGGGAGTACACAAAAGGGTACTGTGCAAAAGGGTAAAAGGCAGCCTCTCTTTTATAATATTTTCCAGCAAGACGTGGCGGGCGAGATAACAAGGGTGTGTGGACACACACTTGGCACGGTAGGGGGCACCAGGAGAGATCACGGCTGCTCCTGGGCCCCGCCCTGTGACAAGGTAACAAAACACACTTCTAGAATGGTTTCCTTCTGTTCCTAAGGAGCACAAACAAAATAAATTAACCAGAAATCTATTTGAGCAAAATGACCAAGGTTTTACTGGATATAAAAAGTAGTTTTCTAGACATCTTGTATATTTTGACTGTTGGATTTTTTGCCCAAAGGTACAAAAATATAGTGTCCTTCAAAATATACTTATTGATGATGTCTTTTATAAACATGCATTCAACTGCAGTTATCAAAAGTAGCATTCTTTATATGTCTCTTTATATGTAAATCAATTAGATGTCATTAGAATCATAGAAAAATAAGGCTGGAAGGGACCTCACAAGGTCACTTACTCCAGCCCGTGCTCAAGGAAGGGTTATCCCTGGCAACCATTTTAGCTAAGTGTCTGTCCAACCTGTTCTTTAAAACTTCCAGGGATGGAAAATCTACATTTTCTCCAGCTAGCCTGTTTCAGTGCCTGGCCATCCTCATTATCAGAAAGCTTCTCCTAATTTCCAATATAAATTTTCCCTCCTGGAGATTGAGGCCATTGCTCCTATTCCTATTCCTTATGGTCATGGAGAAAAGCCCATCTCCATTCTCTTTGTAATCACCCTTCAGGTGTTTAAGGCCATTATCAAATCCTCAATCTTCTCTTCTCCAGACTAAATAACCCTTGTTCTTCCAGTCTTTCCTTGTAAGTCTTGCTTCTTCTTGTTGCTCTGTGCTGGACTCTTTTTTGTCTGTTCACATCGTTCTTGAAGTCTGGGGCCTAAACCTGGACACTGTACTCCAGGTGAAGCCTCACCAATGCTGAATTGAACAGAAGAATCACTTCCCTTGATTTACAATTGACACTCTTGTTCACATAACCCAATATGCTGTTGGCTTTTTGTGCATCAAGAGCACACTGTTGGTTTGTATTCAACTTATGGTCTGCTGTAACTCCAGGGTCCTTCTCTGCAGAACTGCACCCTAGGTAGTCATTCCCCAGTCTGAAGAGATGACCTGAGCAAGGTGCGGGGCCTGGGGCAAATCAGCCTGTGTGGATGTGAAGAAACCAGCAGTAGATTCAGCTGTGGGGGTGGGGAGGTGCCAAGTGGCTGGATGTGAAGCCAGCAGCAGTGGTGCTGAACAATTGTGGCCGCTCCGTGGGGCCCCGGGGTAGTTGCCCCAATTCACCACCCACCTCCCAAGGACGGCCCTGCCAGGCTGTATTTATGCCAGCAGCTCTTCTGTCCTAAGTGCAAGACTTTGAACTTGTCCTTGTTCAACCTCATCTGGTTGACTGCAGACTGTTTTTTTTTTAGTCTATTTAAGTCATTCTAGATCCTAGCCCCATCTTCCAGAGTTTCCATAACTCCATACAGCTTGATGTCATTCATAAATTGCTAAGTGTGTACTCCTTCCCATCTTCCAAATAATTAATGAAGATATTAAACAATATTGGACCCTTCTTGAAGCCCACTTGATACCTCCATTAACATTAAGCCAATGATGACTACTTTTGTTGAGCACAATTATCCAATGTGTTATGTTGGATTCAGAAGAGATGTAGAACTTCCAAGCTCTAGCTCAAGAAAAAAAACACTTGAGAATTAAAGTAATTTCTGTAACAGATTGAAGGTCCTAAGATAAAGGGCTAAGAAAAGTTAATATTTGCAGGGCTAGTAAAAACTGAGTTACTCAAATAACATACTCACTAGTAGTGAAAGTTAAAATACATCTTTTTCTTTTAAATTACTAAGATTTAGACAGATTGCATATGCAAAGAAGTAACAAAAACCAGAATTGTGTTGCATAATTATGGAAGAAATGTCTCCCAACACAAGCCTTTAGAGTCTACTCTAGACCTAACTGGAACATTGATTGATAGACTCCTCTCACAAAAGCTTTGCATCAGCTTAACCAGCAAACCTGATGAGTACATGAACTCTTTACATAAGTAAAACATGATATGTTAGCTGGGTGGGCCAGAAAATTGTAGAGGAAGATGGCTATACAAGGTGTAGGATAGTCTAGTACCAGTATGATAAAGCTGGAAGAGGAACACCCAGGGCAGGATGCCCACCAAGCAAAGTTATAAATAGAATGTAATGCATAATTTGTTTTGATCACTATATAAAAGGCAGATTGAAAAGTATGGGAATTTTGTAGCAGCCATGAGGAGCTTGTGTGCTGTTCTGCTGACTACCTTGTCACAGATACAAATGCGCTAACATGTAGGTGAATGTATTTGTTAAGCTGTGCTTGTATGCAATAAATGTGGCTGAATCTTTGCCACAAGCCTGTGGTTGTTCTTTAAGACAAGATTGGTGTTGGAATATTTTGGCTGCAATTTTTGTAGCACTGCAGTTCCTGAGACTTTAACACTGACAGCATATCAGTACTACCCAACCCAAGACAACAACAACAATGACACTGGTAATCCTGACTCAATCTATTACAAGCATTTGCATGTTAAAAAAAATCTTTAGCAACTGTCTCAGTCCAATGACCCCCCCTTCCGAAAAAGAAAAAAAAAATGCAAACATTTTTCAATATCAATTAAATTTATTAAGGATTATGGCTGAAAGCCATGCTCCAAAAAACAACATAACAGACATACAACCATAATATAAACTTTAAAAAAATAATAAAAATGCAAATATAATAATAAAATAGGGCCAAGGCCAACCATTATAAAAGCATTATTCCCACTCCTAGAACTAGCATAATCATGTACAAGTATGGTGATAAAGCAGTACATGAATCTATAAAAATGGTGTGCATAGGAACACAATTAACACAATAAAAACAAATATAGTGATAAAGCTTATCGGTCATATCAACAGTAAAAGATATTTAACTCTGATCACTTCAGCCTTGTAAGCAAAAATTGCAAGATGGAAGCAAACAGCTTTCAATAAAGCTCTGCTGATTATGTTAAATAGAGAGAGATAGTAGCTATGTTAGTCTGAAGTCAATTAGAAGGCAGGGTAGATTTGTTCCTTGTAGACTAACTAAAATAGATATAGTTGTAGCACAAGCTTTTGTAAGCTGAAGTTCAATTCATCAGATGTTGTGAAAGGATGTGCAGAAGACAGAATATAAGGAGAAGGAAACTGAAATATGAAAGACAATGGAGAGGTGGGAATGCTAGGAGTGACAAGCAAACAAGCAGTAAACACATAGCAACAGAAGTCACAAAAACGAATCCAGGTAATGGGATAAGAATCTGTAATCCCTGTTTAAACCATACTTAACACAATCCCATCTGCGGATGATTTCTTGTCCACAATTTCCTGCTCAAATCAGTTTTAAAAGATTGCTTTCAGAGAACAGCCACCATCAGATGGAGTGTCCAGGAATCTTAAAGTGTTCTGTCACAGACATACATGTCTTTCTACATCTGATGTCAGAGTGGTGTTCATTCATTCTGTCACATAGTATGAATACATTGTCCACATACATTGCCCAGCCTGGCTAATGTAGACAGGAGAGGGGTGATGTAAGCAAGTGATGGTATATATGACATTGATGGAGTTTCAAGTGAATAAATGGCAGATATAATCTGTTTTATTCTGTCCAGTGATAATATGATCTGTATTGATGCTTGGACACAGAAAGCATTTGGGTCTGTTTCAAGGCCTTGTTCCTCAGTGAGGATGGGAGTTAAGTACCTGTTGCTTGAAAGATGCCATTTAAGGCTGGAGGTTGCTAGGATCAGTTTGTCAGCTGGGACTACTTTGAGAAGGTCATCCTTTTCCAGAAGGGATTGGAGGGCATTAATGATATGTCTAAAGTATGCAGGCTAGGGGTTGTAGGTGACAACCAGAGGGATTCTGTTATCCTTGTCCTGGGGCTGTTATTGCAGGTCAGAACAGAGTTTGAGTCCAGCTTCGATTTGAGTGACTACAGTTTTGGCATTGTATTGTAATTGCAGGAACCCCTGCTCCAGATTCTTTATCTGTGTATTCCAGTCAGTTGGATCCGAGCAGATGCCCTTGTAAAGTAGATCTTGGCTTTAGACAATTGATTTAGAGGTACGCTTAGGAAAAAAGCTGGTGACATGAAGGTAGCTGTAGAGGTTGATTTGGTTTCTGATACAATGTGGTGTTAATGTAGTCATTGTAAAGCTTTACTGTAGAGTTTAAGAAATTAATTCACTAGGTGAAGTATTTCAGAATTAGTAGGATAAAGGGGTATAAGTCATTAGAGACTTGGTGAAACTTCTCTGGAGATGTCTTCCCCTGTGTCATAGAAATCATAGAAAATTAGGGTTGGAAGAGACCTGAGGAGGTCATCTAGTCCAACCCCCTGCTCAAAGCAAGACCATCCCCAACTAGATCATTGCAGCCAAAGCTTTGTCTATCTGGGTCTGAAAATCTCCAAGAATGGAGATTTCACCATCTCTTTGGGTAACCTTTTATAGTGTTTTACTACTTTCCTAGTGAGAAAATTCTTCCTAATATATAACCTAAACATCCCTTGCTGCAGCTTGAAACCATTGCTCCTTGTTCTGTCATCTGCCACCACTGAGAACAGTCTATCTCTATCCTCTTTTGAAACCCCCTTCATGTAGTTGAATGCTGTTATTAGATCACCCGTTTCCTCTTCCCTAAACTAAATGCAGATGTCACCAGTTTGCAAATGACACCAAACTGGGGGAAGTAGTAGATATGCTTGAGGGTAGGGCTAGGATTCAGAGACTGAGCTAGACATATTGGAGGACTGAGCCAAAAGGAGTTGCACGAGGTTCAACAAGGACAAGTGCAAAATCCTGCACTTAGGACAGAACAATCCCCTGCACAAGTACAGGCTGGGGACTGACTGGCTGGGCAGAAGCTCTGCAGAAAGGGACCAGGGCATTACAGTGAATAAGAAGCTGAATATGAGCCACTGTGCCTAGTTGCCAAGAATGGCATACTGGACTGCATCGGTACGTGTGTTGCCAGTAGGTCAAGGGAAGTGCCCTACTAGCAACCCCGGTAGGATAGAGGGATCCTATAGTAGTAGTGTTGTGGTCTGTACATCAATACAGACCACATTATCACTGGACAGAAAAAAACAGATTATAATATCTGTGGTTCATTCACTTGCAACTCCACCAATGTCATATATACCATTACTTGCTTACAGCGCCCCTCTTCTGTCTACATTGGCCAGACTGGGAAATGAATGTGACAATGTCATCCCCCTCTATCCCCAGTTTCATCCCCAGACTGGCTGACCTGCTCAACTGGGCTTTAAAGTAAGCCTGCCGGGGAATGGGTGGACTACTGCCACAACAAGTCCATTGGGCAACTTTTGCAAAACCAGCAGGCTAAGGCACTTAACCTACCCTTACCCCAGCCATGGAATGATGTGTAGGGAAGACTAGGGCCGACAATGGGACACTCACATGCCTGTACACCACTGTCAGAAGACAAGTAAGGATACCCCATCCCCTGCATGATTTTGTGCTATGGGATGCTCAGCTTTGCCTTTTTCTCCCACAGTTTCTTGCCTGCCTTGATGCTGTGGTGGAAGTAGCTTGCCACCTTCCTGGATTTTGAAATGAGCTGGCTCGTAGTGGTAGTGGTGGCGCCATCACCAGCAGCCCTGTTCCCGTCCAAGGCATCTCTGATCATGAGGTGCAGCCTGTGTGCCACGCAGCAAATGCCAATGAAGTTGACATCACAGACAACCTTGACCATATTGGCCCCATTGGTGACCATGAACCCACGAGTGAGCTTGGCCTGCCCAATGAGCCACCCCTGTGCCATGTGGTTCATGGCCACCATGCTGTGTGGAACTCATTCAGCACTTTGGCTTGAAGGAGAGCTCACCTCCAACACCTGGGGCAGCCAAGGTGGCAAAGTGCAAAGCTACCTGCAGCCATGCCTTGCACAGCTCCTCCCTCAAGTACTCCCTGCATGCCTCATACAGAGAGGTCACCACCATCCTGCTAAAGGTGCATCTGGGCACTTGGTAAGATGAGTCCCATGAACTGCCTGAATCCTGGCCACTCAACTAAGGAGAAGGGACAGCTATCCGGAGCAGCATCTCCCCAGTGGTCTAGGTGATCTCACTCACCCTGGGAACGCACCTCCCTCTGTCTGCAGCTTTTCTCCACTGCTCCAGGGTGGCCTGCCTCTGCATTGGGGTGCTTTGGAGTGAGCAGAGCACTTCCCTTTGGGCACACTTGCACTGGTGCCAGGCTGAGAAGGAAGGCAAGGGGGTGCTGTCTCCTGAGATGCAGCAGTATTGCCATAGTGGTGAAGTGTTTCACCTCCTTGCCCTGGTTGCTCTGAATTCAGTAGTGCTGGCAGATAGCAAACCAGGGATCATTTGCCAGCTCAAAATCCTTCAGTGCTACTTGTCCACTTCTGGGTTGAGGGTGGGGATCCTGCCTTATCCCTTTCCTCAGCATGCTGAGGCACAACAACAGGAGGAGCTGCCTCAGTTGAGCCACTTGCCTGAGCCTCCACAACCTCCTCAACCTCCTCCAAGGTGCTGCTTTCTGGAGAAGATGACCTGGTTCTAGGAGAACTTTGAGGGGTGTGGAGCACAAACTCTGATTTCCCCCTTGGTTCCCAGAATTGCTTGAGACAGGGTGCTTAGGTCCCCTGGCTCTGGCTCTGGCTCCGGCTCCAGCTCCAGCTCCAGCTCCAGCTCTGGCAGTGGGAGATGAAATTGGGGTGGAAATTCTGCTGCTGGTGCCTATTTCTGGAGTTAAGGAAGTGGTGCAGGTATAGGGATGTCAGGTACTGCTCTCACCTCCTTGCTTGCACTGGCAGCAGAAGCCTCATGGCTGCTCAGGAAGAGGATGCATCCATGTTTGGGGGGAGGGGAGGACTTGCTGCTCTAGCTCTCTGCCTCCCCTGCCAGAAGACTTGGCACCTGCCTTTCCAGCGCACTTCATATTAATCTTTCCTATGCTGCAAAAGGTGTGTGTGTGTGTGTCTGACTTCTTCTAGGTTGTATGATTTGTTTGCTTTGCTTTGTGTTGTGTATAGTGGACTGTGGCTTGATTATTGATAATGAATAAGGATATGGTGTGTGTGTGTTCTCTGGTGATGTGCTGTCTGCCCTAACTCTGAATGGGTGAATGACTCTTGTTCTTCAGGGTTGTGTTTTTTTTT
>NW_017728906.1:28675146-28684681 GCF_001723895.1 Crocodylus porosus
CCCCCCCCATTCCCCCTCCCCCTCCCTCTTCTAAGTTTCTGTTTCTTCTCTTCTGCCTTCTGAATTGCTGAATCTCTTCTGAATCTTTTCCAAATAGATTTGGAAAGTTTTAAGCTTTGGGCTATTTGATTCAGATTTGGAGATTCAGCCTCCAAATGAGGCCAGACCTTCTCCAAATCGAATCATGAACTAAAGCCTCATGCAGCCCTTGTGTGTGTGCGTGCTGAGGGCTGGCACTCAGGACAAAGCTGGAGGTGGCTGACCTCCTGGCCACTTGACAGTTTAAAGCAGGCCACCATACAGAGAACATCTGGGTGATAGCTGCCCAGATGGCAGAGTGGGGTTCTGGCAGGCATGCAGCCTTGGCGCCACATGCTGTTGCAGGTGACAGCCAGGCAACAGCCCCTACTGCCAGACTGCTGCAATGGGTAGAGGGTACAAGGACCACTCAAGGTTAGGGCTGCTTCAGAAGTCCAGCTGGCACAAGGGGTAGTGTCTCCAGATACTAAGTGGCCATGCTTTAGAAGCTCCTAAAGGCAAGTAACCCTGAGCTCCTTGTCAGGGCAGTTTTTTATACACAGGTACTGGCCCCAGACTCTAACTCCCCCTGGCTGAAGATCCAGGGGGAGCTGGGCAGGATTATTTTGCCCCAAGTGACACAACTTGCCTCACAGCAAAGTACATGTCTAGGCATGTCTGGTGAGGGAAAAATCCCTGGCTCAAATGTGTGCCACTTCTCTTTGAGCTGCTGCAAGTGCACATGCCTGCATGTGTGGACATGCCCATGAGGGACATGTAGAGGGTTTTTTTTCTGTGACATGGTGTTTTTTGGCATTTATTTTTCACTGACAAGTGTTTTGTGCTCGGTCCTTGGGAGGACCACAAACCTTTGCACTTTTAACATTTGTGTGTGTGTGTGTGTGAGTGTGTGTGTGTGTGTGTGTGTGTGTGTGTGAGAGAGAGAGAGAGAGACTTTTTAGATCTTTATTATACAAATATAAAAATCAAATATATATATTAATGCACTTCGGTATGGTATGGTGAAGTTGAATACTACAAATCTTGGATATTCCAGTATTCTGAAGCCTATAGTGTAGGCTGCTGTGCCAACAATAAAAAATATGATTTAGCTTTGCATAATTCATATTTAATGCCAATCATTCATGTTCTTCTTAATGTCAATCATTCATGCTCTCTCTCTGTGCTAGGTTTGAGCCAGAATCCTCCTGTTTGCTTTACTGCTTAATCTGGAAATACCTGAGATAAATATGTTGTAAACATTTGGTTCACACTGTATGGGTTTGCTGCAATTTCTCACTGGGGAAATAAGCTATATGAAACATTAGGACAACCTTTGCAACTGAAATTTAATTTTCTTAAAATTTTCCAGCTAGAGCCAGCATTTTATCACTTAGACACTTTGTTGTTGCCCAATTTTTAACAAATAGAAAGACATTTGATTAAAAAGTAAGGTTCAGCAGTTTAAGGGGGCACATGCTCTTTCATTTTTGGTCCACTTTGCAGTCTTGCCATCCCTAAAACATTTCACTGCACACATCTTACAATATGGTATACCGTGGTACTGACTGTATAAGTAAAAATGTTATGTAAGTAGACACATATTTTTTTTTTAATATGGTGAATTTTAATATCCATGAATCTGTTGGATTCTAGCAGGTCACTTTTCACTTATCCAAGTGAAATATTTTTACCAGGTCCACGCAGTATGCAGGTTGTTTTCCATTGAGGCTCTATAAAGGGGTCTTGGCTAATGATTGGGGTGTTGCAGCATTGGAGGGTTTTTTGACACCAGGATTGCTCAGGGTCAAAAAAAGCCTGTGCCTAAAAAAGAAAGTGGGGTGGTGCATGTGGTAGTAGCATGTACCACCCAAAACTGGACCTTGGATGGCTGGAACCACACTCTGGCTGCTAGCCAGGTTTCTTAATGCAGGATTGCCATGGCTGCAGCTCCTGAAGGCCCCCAGGACCTCAGATAAGGCTGTTGCTCTGTGGGGTCAGACCAATGCTCAAGATCTCAATATTGTGTGGTTAGACAGGAGAGTGTGGTGTACAATTGCAGATGCACACATACACAAATCAATTAGATGAACATGCATATGCACATGCGCATACACACACAATAATAGCAGGAGAAAGAGACTCAGTGGAAGGGTTGGAGTGCAGGTAGGGAAGAGAAATGGAGTCCAAGTCCTTGGCTGAAGAGAGGGTGGGGGTGATAGCTACTTATTCAGGCTGGAAGGGGGTCCTTGATGGCCAGTCAGGGTCTTTGTCCAGCACGTGTTGTCCAGAGGGAGTCACCGCCAGGGCCTCTAGGTGGATAGGTGGTGTGTCATGGTGCTGGTCCAAATAGAGAGGGTGTCTCACTGGGTCTGTCTTCACTGTCTCCATTTATAGGGGCAGACCCTCTATGACCCTGGTGGCAGGGGCATGCCAGGCAAGTGTCAGCCTCTGGTGTAGTGAGCACGTGGACTCTTAGGTAAGGACATGCAGTTTGAGGTGTCTGTAATGGTGGGTTGACTGATTTCTGCAGCAGTCTTTGTCTTCCAAATCTTGAGCCAGGGAGGGTCAATGTAGGGTGATGGTTGGGTCATCGAGTTGATGGTTTGGTCATTTAGACGGAGCTGTTTTTGGACCTACTTCCATTGTCTCTCAAGCACCTTGATTCATCCCCATTCATTCAGGAACCAATTTACATAGGAGGGGTAGGTATGAGTCATAGGTCACAACATACTTACACAACAGCTGAACACGTGGCAGGCTCTCGCATGCTCCTGTGGGACGCTCTATCTGCCCCAGCATCGCAGTATTCATGAGCTGTGCCTGGTACCTCGAGGTATGTAGAAAAGACATTTAAAGCTGTGTCTATGGCCGAATTGCTGATTTTTCCAAATCAGCGTGGAATCTTCAGATTCAACTGATTCGAATTGGGAACAGTCATCTGAGTCAATGAACTGAATCATTGTCCCTGATTTTGGCTGAATCCAAATTGAATAGGGCCCTTTTTTCACACCCTTACTGAATGTGTTTTCCCAGACAGTGACTTGATTTGTAATTAATATGTTTCTTTTGTTTGCTTCCATCTTGGCACCAAGTTAAAAAAAGATCCCTCCAGTAGGTGGGAAGCTTATCAGTGAAAACTAAAGTTGGTAGTTCTTTTTCATCACTAAGAACTAGATTGGTAGTTCTATATAGCCTTCCTAGCAGTAGCAAATTGGCACAAAAATAGTGGAAACTGGAGTGAATATGCATGAATGCATGTACACATATCTCCTTCTTCCCTGTGAAAAGGACAACCTAGATAAAGGTCACAAAATGACATTTGGGAGCATGATCTTGGGAATCGGTTCCTAAGTTTTGTGTATATCAGCTATAAACAAGCTATGGACCAAATCTTATTTGTTACATATATTTTACATAACCTATTTCTGAAGAGAACAGGGAATTCCAAGCATTTATAAAGTATTTGTAACATTTCAAATAGAGCATGCTGCAAATGTTAATCTCCATTTCAGAGAAATGCAAGCTGAATAGATCATTAAAATACCATAGACATGCATTTCAGGAAAAATGAAAAAATAAATTTATAAAATAGTTCTCAACAATTTCTCAGAAAATAATTAAATCAGTGGTTTGTAAAAGGCTTTTTTATTATACACAGTTACATTTTATTACTTTAACTGCAAGACAAACTGCCTTTTTAAATTACAATGAAAAAGCTATTATTAAGTAGAATAATAGCATAGGTGCAGTTTAAAAACCTTGGCTTCCAAATATTTATGCTTATGGTTAATAGCACTCTGTTTTATACTGAGTTCAGCTTTAAAAATATTTGACCTAAATAAATTAATGTTATAACTATATAACTTCAAATAAAATAAATTAATTTAAAAAATGAACAAATGTGGTTTTTGTTCTATACTAAGGCACTATTTTTCCTTATGGAGAATTAAAATGGGCAGTATAATCTATTATATTTATTCTTTGCATCCAAAATTATAGCTGCATCTAAAGGGAAAAAAGGTTCCAGATACTTTAAAACTGAGTAACCCCCAAAGTTCTATGCCATATGTTTGAATTTCTACAAAATGTGGTACATCAGTTTTCTTCAGTAGACAATAAACCTTTGTAGCCAAAGTGCTGAACCCTTGCATGTTCAGATTCCCAGATATCACAGAGACTAGCGTGTTAGAATTCAACATAAGGTTCACTGTTGCCATGCTCCAGGTTTTATGCAGGCAGATCATTATTTATGTTAATGGAATGACACCATAAAGTCATAGAATGGGTTAGTAGCATGGGTTGCAAATGCAGAGTAGAAACATATGGCTAATTCTTTGAAACCTACACTGGTATTGGAACATATTCATACTGCAGCAAGCTTTCCTGGTACTGGACAAGTTCTATCTATTGGGGAGTTCTGGATGATGCAGAGTTCTAATAATGCCACTTGTATTGCCCCAGCTGGCTGCTACTACATGAGGCATTACTGAGAAAAAGCGGCATGGCTGAGTAGGGCAATGACATCTTCACAAATTCTCCTTTTAAGATGTCCTACTGCTGTGTATGTTACTGTTACTTTGAGGCCACACTAATTTTGGCAGGGATTGAACTCAGGCGGCTGGAAGGATTGTTTAATTCCCTTTGCCTACCCAGTTTCAAGTAACGCTCTTAAAACTAAGCCTCATCCATCACTATTATAATGTATAATAATGTTTTTATTGTATTATATATTGTAACAGCTATTAAGAGAGACAGATAAGCAGTGGCTCTTAACCATAGAAAAATCAATAGGGGGTTCTTGAAGAGTTTGGTTATAAGACTGACTGAATGCAGTTATAGGCTGCCTATACACATGCTGTTCATGTTCTAATTAGATCATTTTGCCTTTAGAGATGAATTATTCAATAGTTCCTGGGGGGGGGGGGGAAATACCCATACCTGATAAACAGTTATGTTTTATAAAAGCTCCTTTTTTGCCAGTACATATTTTAATTTTATTTCAATTATTTTTAAATTGTCATCATTCTTCATTAATTATTATGAGGAAACTATTGTTCTCATGATTTGCAGCTCATAATCATTCATTTGCTGAATATTCATGGAAACTAGCAATGGAGAACAATAATAATTTTGTAGTTATTAATTTAATTCTACAAATAGGTAATTATTGCATTAAAATCTCCTGGCACTTTTTAATTGTCAGTCCATCTGAATAGATTGATTCTGAATTGGCAGACTATGATTTTGGGTCCCAATCTTTCAAATATCAATATGTACACCTCCAATGAGACTCTTCAGTTGAGTAAAGTTAGTACACTTCCTGCTCTTTGGCACCATTATTATTATTATTATTATTGCACTGTCACTTCCTAATAGCATTTCTCTACTAAAGAACTAATTCCTGTTCAGTGATGATGCCTTGAGCTATACATATTATTTATATGATACAATTAGCTGGTGTCCACATGACAAAAACTAACAGAGTTAGCAGTACTAGTCTTTTTGATAATATCTATGGTACAACAAAAGTAATCTTAGTTTTTGTCAAATATAGTATACCAAAAATGTTGACTCTTGTAGAGCATTTTGTTTTTCAGCAGTCAACCCCTCCCTTTCTCATTTCCACCTGCTTCACAAATTTTACCTAAAAACCAAAGTGGTTTTTTTTGACAGGCACATACACATTTGCATTTATGAAACCACTAACGTTTCATAGTTGTTTTGAAAATACCACCTTGGTTACAAGCAATAGGCAACTCATTTCATTCTAAGGTGCAGTGCTTAGCTGCAAATGCCTTTTCACTAATGAGTTTTTTGAAACAGACCAAACAGTGCTTCAGATCTGAAAGGCTCAACCACAGAGCAGTTTCCTGATTTTTGAACATTATATACCAAACAATTGTGCCAAGTGTCTTTCAGATGGAGTTTAGTTTCTGCACCCCCCGAACTCTGTCCTATATCTGTCTAATTTACGGAGGATTTGAAAACTTTCTCATGTTAGTTTTGCACCAAAATGGTAAATTAAAACAGCAATCATTATCAATTCTCTGTCTAGTTTTAAATATTTTAACTGATTGTTCCCTTAAAGCAACCTAATTAAATATTAGTCATGCTGAAATAAGGTCTCTGAAATGTGTGTGTAGGGGAAAGTGCTTGTAAGAAATTAATGTATTTGCATCAAACTATTCGTCACACGATTAAGAAGATTCCTAAGAAGAATCTAAGTAGGGCTGCCCAAGACATGTCTGAGTTAGGGAATCATGCTTAAGATTGCCTATGTTTAATTATCTTGTGGCAGCTTTTTTTATGAGGATGCCTGAATTCTAATGCAATATTTTGAGCCATCCCCCCAAGGTACAGTAATGACCAGATTCCATGAAGGGAAAAATGTAGATTTCTGAAATAGCCAAAAATAATCTTATCATACAGTTGAATACCAGAGGATGTACACTTGAGAGATTGGGGTAACATTTTAAGTTCTTGAGTGACTTAGAGGCCTAATTTGAACTGAATGTCTTTTCTATCAGGTAAGAAGTTCTTTTTGTTAGTTTTTAACTTGCTACCTACTAGTTTCATTATGTGACCTCTAGTTCTTGAATTATGATAGAAAATAATAAATTCCTATATACTTCCTCTTCACCATTAGTGCTTTGTAAACACGTAACATGGCCCCCACCAAGCATCATTTTCTAAACTGAATCGGCTTAGCCTCTTTAGTCATATGGAGGGGCTTCCATAAAAGGAGAGACTAAGCATCCTTGTTGCCTTTCTCTGTACAATCTTTTGTCTAATTCTTTTGTATCCTTTCTGAGGTGTGGGGACCAGAACTGGGCACAGTATACCAGGTTTGGACATTCCATAGATTTATAAAGGGGTGTGATGATACCTCTGTTTTTGATTACAATTCCCTTTTTAACAATCCATCACATTTTGTTTGCTTTTTTTGATAGCTTCTGAGCACTGAGATGATGTTTTTAGTGAACTGTCCACAATGACTCTCAGATCTTTCCTGTGTGGTAACAGCTAGTGTAGAGACCATCATACTGTAAGTATAGTTTTGGTTAGCTGGAGCGTAACAAAGTAATGTTTTCCCATTCTTTTCAGTTACTCCTAGTCTTGCTTTTGAGAAATCTATAAGTTTAACATGCTATACAGCTCATATTTGTTTGTGGATAATTTGCAAACAGAATGAGAATAGTTTTTAGGATTCATCTGTGAAACTGTTACTGTGAACACTTCACCCAATTATATCCTAGTATTTGAAATGCAATCCATCTTGAATCGGTTACCTGCTAGATATTGCAAAATGAGAAAAATCTCTTTATACTAGACAAGGGAATCTTAATGTTATGATTCTATACAGGATCCATTCCAAGATTTTTATGAGGAAGAGATTTCCAGCAACCTATTAGGAAGACTGGAGAGGAACCCCCTCCCCCCCCAGGTGTTTCAGGCTTACATCTGTGTGCAGAAATTAATATATTTATAGAAGTAGTTACACATTGGTGATAAATAAGTACTATACAGGCTGTGTTTCATGTATATAACAATTTGAATTTAAAACATTCTCATTCTTTAATTGTATGAAAGAGTCTGAATTGCTTGCTTACATAATAGACTTGTATAGAAGGTGCTTTTGAAAAAAAAGACAAGATATTTACTTGCACATATATTATGAAAATAAAAGCCCTGAATGTTTATCATCTTATATGGCAAAGCCAAAAGGGACAGAAGACAGGGTTGACATGCACTTCATACACTAACTAAATAAGAGACAGAGAAAATAAGCTTTTGTGAACTCAAGTTCATGTCATCAGATGTTTTAAAAGGGCAAGCATAGAGTAGTGTCTAAATTGGAGTGAGGGGTGTACTTGGTAGCCGTGTTGGTCTGAGAGAAGAAGACAAACAAACTAGAACTCTTGGTTCCAAAATGGTAGCTTTTATTAAACCAACTGGGAAATCGCAAGGAAGTTGTCTTTTTCTGCAAGCTTTTGGGATCAAAGTCCCTTCCTTTTTACCATCTTATACCATCTATACAATTCCCAGAGCCTGACAAAAGGGGACTTTGATCCCAAAAAGTTGCAGAAAAGGACAATTTTCTTGTGATTTCCCAGTTGGGCTAATAAAAAGTATCATTCTGGAAATAAGAGTTCTAGTTTTTTGTTTGTCTTAAAGTGGAGTGAGTGATTTGAATATAAGAAGTGGGAAGGAAGAAGAGAAAAGCAAGGTGGGGGCAGTTCTGGCAAACAAGAGAAGAACTGAAAGGAATAAGGAGCCACAAAAGCTAAGCCATATAATGGGATAAGAATCTTTAGTTCTTATTTAAACCATACTTAACACAATCCAGTCTGTGAATGAT
The DNA here is from genome assembly GCF_001723895.1 of Crocodylus porosus. Classification (NCBI taxonomy): domain Eukaryota; kingdom Metazoa; phylum Chordata; order Crocodylia; family Crocodylidae; genus Crocodylus; species Crocodylus porosus. The sequence goes on from NW_017728906.1 coordinate 28,683,527, forward strand.
TTCTTATTCCTCAGTTTCCCATTCAAACCAGATGTTGGAAATTCTGATAAATCCCAGCTGGTGCATAGGCTTTAAGAAATTAGACAGCTTAGAGTCTAGAAACAACTTAATTATGACATAAAAAATAGTAGTTTACAGAGTGGAATGTTGTTTCTTGTATGGACTGCTCCCATTGTTTCTCTTCAGTGAAGACTTCTTCCAACTCAACTGCACCTGGTGTAGCTTGTGCAGATGGAACAGCAATGAAAAATATACTACTGTGGATAACTGGCATACAAATTTAGGACTTGTACTCAATAACCAGTCAGACTTTGACAAGAAATAACTCACATATTTTGGCATATGTGAGACAGAGTATGGACATGACCGGTGACATTATAATTTTTCATTATAGTAGGCTTATCATTAAAGGCTAGAACAATACACTTACTGCCCCTTAAATCACTTCACCTCACTATGCTGGTGAACTCCTTTGACTTGCTTGGATTTTGATTAAGAATAACTTTAGATTAGATATTAGGAGGCGCTACTTCACAGTCAGGGTGGCTAGGGCCTGGAACCGGCTTCCAGGGGACCCCAGTCCTCTTTCCTGCCAAGGCAGGGGGTCGGACTAGATGATCTACCTAGGTCCCTTCCGACTCTAGCTACTATGATACTATGATGCTATGAACTTCATTTAAAACCAGAATCTAATGGTCAGTGAAATTAAATAGAACTGTTTCCCTTGACTTCAATGAACAGTTGTTTGTAAAGCAAAAATTATGGCACCAACAGCAGTCTCCCATGAGGCAGAATTTAGCTACCATTACTGTTTAATAGGGCTGTGTGAAATTTTGCTGACAGTTTCATTTCAACACTGTTTCGACTTGTTTTGAGCTTGAAACAGCTGAATTGAAATAAAACACAGAGCTTCAAAAGAGTCTCGAAACAAAATGGGGCAAGTCAAAATGTTTTGAAATTTTCAGAAACTTGGAGTTAAACCCTGTAGAGTGCGTTTGGGTGGGGAGGCCTAGCTAGAGGAAAAAGCAGTGGTCAGACCATTCTAGGAGAGACCCCAACATACTCCAATATAATAGGCAGTCTCCCGCTCACATAATAATTTACATCAAGACATGGCAGGAGAGATTATGGCGGGACAAAAGAATTCCGAAGTGT
>NW_017728906.1:28685396-28700262 GCF_001723895.1 Crocodylus porosus
TTGTTGTTGTTGTTGTTGTTGTTGTTGTTGTTGTTGTTGTTGTTGTAAACTGTAACTGAAGACATCGTTCTCCTACGCACCTAAGCGTAAGTCAAATAAATTCCCAACTTGTTTAAGAAACCGCTACGCTTCCCGTGCCTCAGTTCTCCATAGCAAATAGAACCCGGCCTGTTACCGTGTCTAATTGCCACCCCGGCCCACCGTGACTCTGGGGTTTGGTTCCCCACCCCGGGACACGAAGAAGGCTCCAAGGGCACCCCACATAAGGCACAGATGACCAGAAATATGGTGCTGGGGAGGGCGACCTGTTTCCCCAAAACCCCTGCACCTCTCTCCTTGAAAGCTGGCAACTACTAACCAATTTCAGCACTGCTCAGGAGTATACATTTCACCAAAATTTCACATGGAAATAGTTGAATGACTGGCCAATCACTTCAGTCTGTTTCACTCGGGTCCGTATCAAGAGAATCATGGCAAAAGTTAGTTCACCATGTATTATCAAACAGAAACTAGCCAGTTCTAAATGTGAGTTGGCTGCATTCACACACTCAATTGCACTACCTTTCATATTTAGCAGTTGAGTTTTTTTATGGGAAAGGTCCAAACATGCAAAGAACCTCACGTGGATTAAATTGCTTGGTAACAGGCATAAAAAGATGGTGTAGCAGATGCCTTGTATTCTTGGTCCGCTTCATCTGTTCTCCATGTTTGCCCACTGTTCTCCTAAAATCAGGTGATATGATGCCAGCAAATAGCTAAAGGCTGTCAATACTGGTCAGTCTGAGGCTATCAGTATTAGCTCAGATTAGCCACTATAGATATTATTAGAATAGTCTGTCATAAGATATATGCAGGTGTACATTGGGCTTCTCATGGGCATAAAAATTTGCCTACATATACCCATTTACAGATTTAGGTTCATAGTTCATTAGCTTATTATTGTAAGCCTATAGGTGAGTAAAGTTACTGAATATAAAGGTAAGATAGGCCAGGACAACATTTCAGTCTTCTAAACTCACTCTTTAATATTTGGGGAGGGGTTGGAATCAGATTAAGAGTATTTTTACCTTAGTCTTCATGGGCAAGGCCAGCTCCTAAACTACTGCACATGGCAGCACAGTTTGGGGAGGAGGTGAGACTATTTAGAAAAGTTGGGGTTGTGCAGTTCCGTGGGGTGGATGTGATGCACCCGAGGATGCTGAGGGAATTAGCCAATGTAATTGCAGATCTGCTGGCCATTTTATTTGAAAACTTGGGGTAATTGGCAGAGGTCCTGGATAACTAGAAACAGGCAAATATAGTGCCTATATTTAAGAAAGGGAAGGAAGAGAATCTGGGGAACTACAGACCAGTCAGCCTCACCTGAGTCCCTGGAAAAAATGTGAAGCAAGTCCTCAAGGAATCCATTTCTAAGCACTTGGAGGAGAAGGTGATTAGGAACAGGCAGCTTGGATTCACCAGGGGAAGTCATGTCTGGCCAACCTCATTGCCTTCTAGGAAGAGATGACTGGCTCTCTGGATGTGGGAAGAGCAGTGGATGTGATGTACCTTGAATTCAGCAAGATTTTTGATAAGTCTCGCACAACATTCTTGTAGGCAAGCTAAGGAAGTACTGGTGGGATGAATGGACTGTAAGGTAGATAAAAAAAGTGGCTGGATTGTCAGGCTCAGAGGGTATAATCAGTGGTTTGAGAGATACTTGTCAGACAGTATCAAGTGGAGGGCCCCCAGAGTCAGTTCTGGGGTTGGTTTTGTTCAATGTCTTCATCTATGATCTGGAAGATGGGATGGAGTGCACCCTCATCAAGTTTGTGAATGACCACAAGCTGGAGGAGTAGTTGATATGCTCGAGGGCATGGCTAGGATTCAGAGAGATCAAAACAAAGTGGAGAATTGGAGCAAAAGAAATCTCATGAACAGGTATCTATCCTATTCAAGATTTCATGTTTCTTGCAGAAACTGAAAAAAGAGTTCCATGAATCCTGTGAAATGGCGATCCCTATAATTTTGGTGCAGAATTGCCATGGGGAAAAAAATGTGCCAGAGCACAAAGGAAAGCATGGAAATCTCTGCATCCAGAGCACGTGATTTCACTGACAGAGCTAGTGAGAGGCTAAGCCAGTGATATTGGCTTAGTAAAGGCATCAGTCAGGGAAGTGAGAGGGTTTTGTGGCCAACTTTCAAACAGTGCAGGTAATGCTTTCTGAAGATGTTGAGTGAAAGGCACTGCCATAAAGCTAAGAACATTCCAGCTATAGATCACGTCAGGTATTACCCTTCAGGAATCTTGCATGCAAATGTTGGCAAACTGTTCTCTTCATCATGCAATGTGACTCTGGATATGGCAAGATAAAACAGCATTGATCATCATTTAGCATCTGAATTGCACATGAAACAAAAGAGTATTCCAAGGGCTTAAGGATAGAGCAAGAGACATATGACCATGGTTTGGCTGTTTATAAGGACCACTGAAAGCAGTGTGACAAGAAAAGAAGCTACATTGGCACTAGTTGAGGCATTCATGGCCATGAACATCGCTCTACAGAAGATTGACAACCTTAAATGAAAGGAATACTTGAAGACAAACATGGTGGATGTTTTACACATGGAAAAAAAAGCTTTTCACCAGGATTATCTACCAAACATGATTACTTCTTATGTACTATCTACAAAAGCTACAGAATATGAATCCATCCCTGTGGTAGCAGATGAAGCTACAGATCCTCAAAATAACTGTCCTGCACATTTTATTTGTACCTGGGAGCTGAGCAGACCACAATCTGCCTGTTTTTCAAGCAGAGCCAATTCACCTCACAATTTTGGCATAAGCTCCAGTGAAAGCTGTTGTAAACTCCAGCTTAAATTTTAACAAGAGCTCAGCATTTCTGTTTGACAATGCCATGTATATGTCAAAATTTTTCTCTGATGTGCTCCAAGAAATGCTGCCCAATGCAGTTCATGTCACCTGCAATGCATGCATTCTGCCTTTAGTAAGTGACATCTGGTACATGTAGCTTCCTGATATGGATAGAGTAGTTTCCTCCTTTTAAAAAAGGCTTCAAATGTTGTCCAGGCTTTAAGCTCTGGTACAGGGAGTCCATCACCAATCAGAGTGAGGATCTATAGGCAACTGTGCCATTTCCACAAAAGCCAGCTCCTACTAGGTGGAATTTGTGGTTTAACATGGTTTGTTACCACACCATGAATTTGAGGTACTATCAGTAATTTATGAACAAGCAGCTAGAAATCACACCCAACAAACAGCATGTGCTAAAGCTACATGACCTCTTAAGACAGGGAGATGTTGACGATTAAGTGATATTTGTGTCTGAAAATGTAATCTGGTTCATGGAGTTTCTAATTTGGTTTGATGGCTGGCAAGCTATGATCCACCACACACACAACAGCCTGATGGATTTGATAAGCTGAGTCAAAGATATGTCATCACAACAACTTTAAAACTGTCAACGTGAAAACCAGTGGAGACAAGACCTGTTCCAGACAATCGCTACAAAGTTGAATCGGTGCTACAAGAATGATCAGTCTTATCCCTCATGGCTTAAACAACTAGATGTCCCCTTTTTTATTGTTGTTTGCATTTTGGAGCCCAACCAGGTGTCTGTTCTGAGTTATGATGCTTAGATAGTGAAATCAATCCCTGGATGGGGGAAAGAATGACAATGGGTGTGCTGCTTATATGAACTTTGTCAAAGAGTGCCTGTGACTGATTGTGCTTTGGGGAATCTGTTTGTGACTGGTTTCCACATCTGTAAAACCTGGCAAGACACTGCCTTGCCATTACAACTGATTTAGTGGATGCAGAGTATGCAATCTCAATGTATGGACAAGTGTTCACATAGCAGAGATGGAGGATGTCAGCTGCAACTGCTGGTGGATGCTACATTCTAGTGTTTAACAAGTAACATGATGAATTCTTTCTATCAAGGTTAGCATTATTTAGTTTGATGTGGTTCAATTCAATACTGCATCCAAAATCCTTGGGTTTGGGGAAAAGCTGTGCAACACTTGACCTTCACATATATTGAGCTGCAGAATTAACACATGATTAATTTTATTCATAAAAATGTTAGTTGCTTAATTGTGAGATCTTAACATTCAGTAAGACGGACACCTTTTAGATTGTTTTTTTTCCATCCATGCTCACAAATATAGTCTCATAATTTCATAGTTGGTAGGGTCAGAAGGGACCTGAACAGATCATCAAGTCCGACCCCCTGCCATGGCAGGAAAGAGTACTGGGGTCAAATGACCCCGGAAAGGTGTTCACCCAGCCTCCTTTTAAAGACCCCCAGGGTAGGAGCCAGCACCACTCTAATGAATATAAATATAATAAAAATATTAAATATATATTTAATATTTTCAAACATTCAGCTACTACCAATACTGTTTGTGATTAAACGTGCATTTCCTAAAATTGATCCCTAAACCTGTTGAAGAATGCGAATAAATAAGATGATGTTAGTTTCAATTCATTTTGTGTATAAATTAATTTTTGTAAGGTATTTCAATATACATTTAAGTCCTTAGATTAATGAGTGAATTGTTTCTATGGGTTCTGTATGTATTATGTCATGGTTTTGGCTCCTTGGTTAATCAGTGGCAAGGGCAAGTGCTGCTGGAGCTCTTCAGCTAATTAGTGGATGGAGGGGAGGGCGCGGCAACGAGTGTGAAACTGGCATGGACTGCTGCAAGTGGCCCATGATTTTTCACTTGCCTCAACAAGAATTAAAGCGATCCCTACTCATGAGGCTCAGTAAGAACACGTACAAAGTTCTGCTCTGAGATTGGAATGATCCCATGAATTGGTATAGGCTGGCAACCAACTAGCTAACAAGCAGCTCTGCAGAAAATGAACTGGAGTTTACAACGGACATTAAGCTGAATATGAGCCAACAGTGCACCCTTGTTGAGAAGAAGGCTAAAGGCATACTGGGCTGTATTAGTAGGAGTGTTGCCAGCAGATGTAGGGAAGTGATTTTGCCCTCTATTCAGCACTGGTGAAGCCACATCTGGAGTACTGCGTCCAGTTTTGGGCCCCCCCACTATAGAAAGGATGTGATTAAGTTACAGAGAGTCCAGCAGAGGGCAGTGAAATTGGCTAAGGGGCTGGGGCACATGAGGAGGACTTATGAGGAGAGGCTGAGGAACCAAGGTTTATCCAGTATAGAGAAGAGAAGACTGCGGGAGTATTTTAATAGCAGCTTTCAACTACCTAAAGGGTTGTTTCAAAGAGGCTGGAGCTAGACTCTTCTCTGTGACAGATGACAGAACAAGGAGCAGTGGTCTCAAGCTGTAGTAAGGGAAGTTTAGGTAAAATTTTAAGAGGATACTAAATCATTGGAACAGGTTACCCAGAAAGGTTTTGAATCTCCATCATTGGAGATTTTTTAAGACCTCGCTAGATAAACTCATGGCTGGGATGATATAGTTAGGGATAGTTCTGCTCTAAGCAGAAGGTTAGACTAGATGATCTCCTGATTCCAACTCTCATTTTCTATGATTCTATTCTATTTTTCTCATCTAGTGCCTGTAGTCTAACAGATTGAACCAAAGCTTAATATTCAAGCAGCATCAGCTCTTAAAAAGGGGTAAGAATGACCAAATAAAAATCCAGTCATTGTAGCTTGGGCATATTTTTAATACTTTACAATTAGGATGTCAAACTCATTGGCCCTCTTAGGTGGAGTGGAGCCAGTCCATGGGCCAGATCAGGCCTGTATACCCCACCACTCACATTCCTTATCTAGAACAGGTGGCACCCACCTGGGCCAGCTTAGGATGTCAGCCTGAGCAAGCATTGCAGGCAACAAAGGGCCAGACTGGCACAGCAACAGGATTAATAGGGAGGCATTCTGGGACTTGATTATGGGGCTCAGCAGGCCATATTTCTGACACACCTTGTCTGTCCATTCCACTACAGCAGCATGAGCATCATTTTGTGCTCTGCATCCCACCATGTAGATGTTATTGCCTAAATGATTAGTCTGAATTTGCACTTAATTTTAGTTTCACTCACTGATTCCTTTGTGTACTTCAAAAATGTGTGACAAAAATAAACAAGATAAATATCCTGGTCACCTCTCCATTGATTTCCTATCAGAAAACATGTTTGTTTAGAGAGCATTATAACGGGATGTTGTTTCTCTTCACATAATTTAATGCTAAGGTGTAAAGATCCCAATGCCTGATTTACTCTCAGTACAGTTACCTTAAATTAAGTGCTAAGTATTGCGCTTAAGGCAAATTATTATTGCAACCAAACGTTTATCAGTATTTTGTATATACATTGACTCTTATCATGACCTTAATTTCAGTTAAACTAGAGAAAAGAGTGTATTTAACTTTGAGTAATAAGCTTTAGCTTCCCACAATAAATGCTAAAAAGAAAATAATAATAATTTATAAGGATCTTAAGAATCCCATATCTTTAGCGGAGATTCAGTATATTTCTATTTGAGACTTCTAGCCAAAAGCATTATCTTGGAGAAACGTAGTCATTAAGACATCACAAAAATGAAAATACAACTTGAGATCACACCATAAAACACCTATATTTGAAGAGATGATGGAATTTGTTTTGGGGGGCAATAAGGTGACTGTGGAAGAAGGGGTTATGTTGTCAAAGTGATTTCCTAGCTTGACTAAGTGGAATAAAAGAAGCAGGAACTGAAACAGTTATGAGAGTGAGATTTTTCTTGAGTTACTGATTCTTACTGATGTCAGAGGAGAATTGGGTCTTATCACTGTAGGGAAAGGCTGAAGTGGGGGGTGATCTTTTTATCATGAAAAAATGTTGGTAAAGCCTTACTCAAAATGTTTTTGAATTTCTGAAACTTTAATAAAAATAGCAATTATGGAGGAGGGGAAACTAGAATGGTAGTACCTTTGGAGGTGCCATAATTTTTAAAATGGTGTTCAGAAATTTTGAGATGAAGTATACTTTCATTAAAACATGGCTTTAATAAGACTTCTTGGAAACACTTAATATTATTGCAAACACTTGTGGAATTACCATAAGGCATCAGAAAAAAGGAACAATCATGGCTTTCAAATACTTCCTCTCTGATCCCATTCCAAAACCTACAAGTCAAATCTCATAGTGGGGATAATTTTAGCTAGGCGGAACATAAACTCACAGGAATAGCCAATAGTTTTTCTTGATGAAGAAAGGTGAAATCTATGTGGAAAATTTCCATTACTCCATTCCCTGCATCTAGAAACAATTGTAAAACCTGGATTTTTCAGGTCGATTAGGTTTGTCCATTTCATCCTTTCTTTTCCTTTGTGCAACTCTGTAGTTTTTTCCCTTCATGTGAGATTAAATAATGCCACACATCACTGATATATTATTTGTGTATGTTATATACTGTTGGACAGCATGACTTTTTTGTCTTGATACTTGACATTCTAGAACCAACCCAGTTGTAAAAGTGTTCAAAATGGTAGTCTCTTAATGTTAATAATGGCTCTATATTATTCCTAATGACTAGTTAATAACCCTTTAGAACATCTTCGTTCCAGAATAAATTATGCATCTTTTAATAACTTTTACTTTTAATTTCTATGATTTCTTGTGAAGCAGGGTTTGTGATGTCAATATTCTGGCAAAGGTCTTTTGTTTAAAGTTTATTGCAAAGACTGGAACAAAGAATAAGCTCAGGAAAATGTGTAGTTCAGTTGTTTGCTATACAAAGCCTTTTAGGGTTGTTCCAAAAGTGGTTGAGGTCTGCTAGCAATTGTTTCTATAATAGGCTTTCAAGGGCAGAGCCTATGTTTTTTCCATGATTGCATGGAGACATAAGCAATGGAGTCCTAGTCTGACAGAGCACTACTGCAATATTATTTAATTATTTATTTTTGTGAGTCAGAGGGTGCATGTACATGTGCATATGCTCTGGAGTAGGCTGACCCTAGAGTAATATAGGGGCTGGCAGGTAGCATGGGGCCAGGAAACAGATTGCTCTGTGCCTCCAGGAGCTGCCTGCTGCTCGGGTGAGCTCCATCACCAAATCCCCAGTGGGGACAATGTCCTCCTCTCCCAGCAGCAGAGAGCTCCCAAGCTCCATGCTGCAGTTGTGGAACCAGGGCTAGGAGCTTCCTCCTGCTGGGGCAGGGAGGCATTGAGCATGCCCCAGCAGCAGGCAGCTCCAGGGGCAGGGAGCAATCTCTTGCTGCCTCCTGCTAGCTCACTGGGAGCACATTTGTTCCTGCTTAGCCATTTACACACACTGTACTATGCAGTAATTACTCCCAAGTAAATTCGCTACTTGTATTTACAGGTAGAAAATTTACTCACAATAGGAGCAAATTACAGTCCAGTAAGCATCTCCATGTGTAGACAATGATACTTACTGTGCAGTATTTTCTTTAATCTCAAGTAAAGTGTCTTGTGCAGACATGCCCAGAATCAGTGAGCCGGATCCTTGGTCTTACTGAATTCACTTCAAAAGTGCAAAGGAGACTTGAAAGGTTTCTTAAATATGCAGCTGTTGAGTCTTATGTAGGGAAATCTTCTCCGATAGAGTTTTCGATCTCTCTGTATGCTACCCTTAATACAGCCTGCAGTGTAGGGTATGTGGCTGAAGAAAATGGTAACAATTTAGAATTCTCATACACTATAGAAACTTCTGGTCACTATTATTTCTATATGCAACCAGACTTATGGTCAGCAGTTTTAGAACAAAGGATCCGATCCATTGTGTGGGATTGCAGTCTGTGCTGTTCCAATCTTGTGCTCATCACCAATCAGATGAGACAGGTGATTTTGGTTAAGTTGTGTATATTAAGTGTCCAAAAGTGCAGTACCTAAAGCCCCTTAAGTATCCCAACCTTTCAAGCTGAAACTCCAGTATATCATCTATAACCATATGACCAGTACTGATAATATTCCAATCCTACTCTAAACACTTCCCCAATAACTTCCAGGATTTCTCATTTTTCTGCTCTTCTGTCTCATCCTTATAAGTGATCTTTGTCATGTGTAAATCTGCTCCCAAAAATTATCTTCCTTTCATAGCGTAATTGCTAAGCATATTGCTCCTAGACCTTTAGTTGGCAGGCATTCCAGAGCTTCCTCTATCAGAACGTTTCACTTGAATAAATGGCTAATGGCTTAATGTAAGGGAGGTACCTAAATTGCATCAAGGTGAAAGAAAAATTGTGGGCCGCTCGCAGCATGTGGAATTTTCATGGTTTTTCATGGCAGACCCCCACCACAGATTGGTTGAGGTGCTCCAGCAGCCCTGTCCCTCACTGCTTATTGGACAAGATGGGCAGTCCATTATGCAGCTCCACTTCCTGCTGCTCAATGGAAGAGAGGGGCAGGGGTATATGATGGGCAGCCCTTGGCCAATTAGCAAAAAGGGGGAAGCTGCTATCTTTGCTTTTCTCCCTTATGCCTTCAGCTTCCCCCTACCCTAGCAATCATTAGGACTGCTGGCTGCCACTGGGGAGGCAGCATGCTATTTGTAGTAAGTTTTTGGGTTTGTTTGGGGTTTTTCCCCTCCTCATGATTCCATCCAAAATTGTGACTCTCAGAAACCATTTTTTTCCAGTGGCTTTTATACACATGGATTTTATGAAAAAATATAGGTTTTGTCACCTGATGTATAGTTCTTGTTCAACAGGGGCATATGCATAGCTTGTACTCGTTAGACTACTGGTCTAAATCAAGAGCTGGCAATATATGGCTCGTGGGCCAGATCCAGCTTGCAGATAAGAGGGCTTTGCCTATGCCTGTATTCTCATACTCATGCCTGTACCAGTGATGGGGTTAAGCAGTTGGGAGCTGCACCAAGCTGGGTATCTTTCATCTCTGCCCTTTTTACCACTACTTCTTCCTTCCACCCCTTTGCCTCTTCCCCAGTTGTGGCAGGTGTTCAGCTTCCAGCCAGTGGGGAGATGCACTCAGGCAAAAGTAGTTTTGTATCCTGTGAATTCTTGGCCTGGGTCATGGCTGCTTTACTCTGTGTGGCTTGCAATATCCTTGGGGATTACTGTAAAGTACATCAGCCATAAATTACTACCTATGGGTCTATCTTTTGTTCACAATAAATCAAATTAATCAAATTAAATGTCCTCTGGTACAGGAAAGTGATGTTGTGATACTCTTCCAGCTTTACACCCAGTTGAAGCACCTTTGTGAGGAACATTATGGCCAGAGCATTTGGGTAAAGTGGCTGAGCGGTAAGTCCTAGAACCAGTTTGGTTCAACATCTTCATCAACGACCTGGAAGATGGGATTGAAGTGTACCCACAGATAGTTTGTAGATGACACCAAGCTGGGGAAAGTGGTAGATATTTTGGCTACTAGGGTAGGGATAGGCTTCTGAGAGACCTTGGCAAATTGGAGGATTGAACTAAAAGAACTAAAAGAAATCTCATGAAGTTCCATAAGGACAAGTACAAAGTTCTGCCCTTAGGACAGACCCATCCTATGCACCACTACAGGCTGGAGACTGACTGGCTAAGCAGAAGTTCTGCAGGAAAATAACCTGTGGGTTACAATGGAAAAGTTGAATATGAGGCAACAGTGTGCCCTTGTTGTGAAGAAGCCTAGTGGCATGCTGGGCTGCATTAGTAGGGAAATTGCCATCAGATCGAGGGAAGTAATGACTGTCCTTTAGTCAGCACTGGTAAAGCCACAGCTGGAGTTCTATCTCCAGTTTTGCTCCCAACTATGGAAAGGATGTTGGCAAATTGGAGAGAGTTCACTGGAGGCCATCAAAAATGGTTCAGGGGTTGGAGCACATGCTTTTGGAGGAGAGGCTAAGGAAGCTGGGTTTATTTAGTTTGAGAGGAGAAGACTGAGTGGGGATTTAATAGCAGCCTTCAACTACCTGAAGGGTAATTACAAAGAGGATGGAACTAGACTGTTTTTACTGGGTACATTTCCATGGGATGCTAACTGTACAGTATCCTAATAACACTATGCAGTAGTATACCGGGCTAAATCCATGTTATATGCTACTGCACAATAGTAGTAGGCTACTGTGCAGTTAGCATCTGTAAAAACCCATGATCCAGTGCTACTGTGAGCTAGTGCCAGTTTCTGTTTCTTGATTTAGTACTTGGTTATGCAAGTATTAAGCTTAATGCACAGTAACTACAGTGCATTAATGAATGTGTCAATGCACCCAGGGGTGGCAGATGACAGAACATGGAGCAATGGTCTCAAGTTGCAGCAAGGAAAGATTAGTTTAGATACTAGGAAAAAAAGTCTCACCACAAGAGTAGTGAAGCACTGAAACAGGTTCCCAGAGAAGTTGTGGCATCTCCATCCTTGGAGTTTTTTAAGAGCAGACCAGACAAATCCTGGGCTGAGACGTTTTAGTTGGGGATGGCCTTGCTTTGAGCATGGGGTTGGACTTAATGACCTCCTGAGGTCCCTACCATCCCTAATCTTCTATGATTCTATGACTTCTACCATGTCTACAGCTATTCTGTTGCCACAGTGGTTCTATGGACCCACAGCCAACGTGTCTGGAGTTGAGCCCAAGCAACTGAGAGCTTCGTATTGTTCCTATTTGTCATGCATACATTCAGTTTCTGACTAAGACTCTAAGGAAAGAGCTAACAAGGTTATCAGGCATGAGTACAATGTACACTACGAGACTACAGATATATACATTATGTCTGGCTCCAGCCAGTGCTACCATGCTAGTTTATTTTTTTATAAGTATTTAGTTTTATAACCATTTTTATTTAAAACAACCATTGTTGAAGAAGTTCCATTTCTACAGCTACTGCCAATGTATAATATAAAATGAATATAAAATAATTGTAAGTTTGTGTGAAAAAACTGAAATACAAAGGGTGAGAAACAAAAGCAAGTGCTGTGCTAGTCAGAAATGGATAGAGGAACTATTATAATAAGAGGAAGGAATTCAGTTAAATTTTATGCTTGAAAAGGCATGGCTAATAGAGGGAGGAAGATACATCAGTTACATTAATGTGGATCAATAATGAATCTTTAAAAGAAGGATAACAGTTAAGTGTGTCCCATTAATGATAAGAGATTAAGTACAGTCAAAAAGTCGAGCATAGATCATAAAATATGAATAATGAGATCTGAGTGATAAAAACAAATTGGCATTCTGTTCAATATGAAGTTTTGTGGCAATGCTAATAGCGACCTGTACCTTTATCAGGAAGTTGTAATAGCTTTGTTGAAATAAGTGCTTTAAGATACAAATAGAAAATGTATAGCAATTAAAATAAACCTCCAAATCCTGTCTTTTCACCTAGAACTTTATAACAAGTGTTTCAAATTGGCAATGAGTACTTAGTTGAAAATATAGAACTTAGCAAGGAATGCTACAAAAGCCATAAATAGCAAAGCAAACTGCAGGTAGTTTTATAAAAAGGAAGGGGGAATAAGGAGATCAAACTAATTTAAAAGGCTAATAAATGATGAGTTCAGGGCTGGTAATGTTAGAATTACAGCAGCTGTGTCACTTCATCACATGAGCCCTAAGCTTCATAAACTGATTAATGAGAGAGGATAAGGATAAAAAGTCAATCACTGCTGTATCATTAATAAATGGTGAGGAATAGGAAGGCAAAAAGACAACACTTTAATTAATTAAATAATGAAGGTTTTTATTTAAATTCGTATCACTTTGGAGGAGCAAGAGGGGAAAATTAGAGAAAAGTAGCCATTTTTCTGTGCTTTAACAAATTGAGCAGAAGAATTTAGTAACAAAATCAAGGCAATATTCAAGTATGAGAAGGGATATCTCATATATAAGACTGTGTCTTAATTGTTTACAATAATTTTTTTATGAGTAATATACAGTCAACTACATCCCAACATTAAGTTGGAAAGTCAAATATTCAAGTAAAATGTTGCCTCTGAACTATTTCATATGGCTCAATGGGCCCTAACTTACCTCACTAAAACGTCTCATATTTGTTAGAAAATGCTGTTTTGTTTCAGCTAAAATGTCTCAGAAATGTATGCCATGGGGAATATTGTGTTGGAAAAGTGTTATATTTTGGATCAAAATTGGACCTAATCACCCAGTTAGCAAATAGTCTGATGGTCTGGGCAAACCTCATCCAGGCTTGTGTGGGAGGTTCAGTTCCATCATATACTCAAATCAGGCTATCAGACTTTAATCTGTGTCATAAAAGCTAGGGGAATGTGTTTGTTTCTCAACCCATTGTACTATTCTGGGGTGAAAATGCTGAAAGGTGTTTCATTCCCAATCCAGAATGGGAAACCTTTTAAAACCTTGAAAAGTGTCACAGAATGGAGAAAAAAAAAGCTGTTTCCCCTTCCAAGAGTAGACTTCCAGAGGTAACGCATTTGCTTGCTGACCCAGACATACCTGGAGATTTTCCTGTAGCTCTTTTGGGAGTAAAAACTTTCAGAGTTACTGAGGTCTGAGTTAAGAGTTACTGAACCCTCAGAGTTAGGGACTGAAGTCCACCCATTAATGTGACTATCTCCACTTTTTTGCCAAGTGGATTTCTGTTTAAGAGAGTTTTACCATTGATTCTAGTGGGAGCAGGATCCAACACCTATCAAAATCAGTGAAACTGCAGACTCGCTGAGGTATTTAGATCAGCCCTAGTTTAAATAGAGGTGACCTATATATGGATCAGTCTTAGTATGATCCAAGTAACTTCCAAATTACTTCATACTTTGGTAGCTCATTTTGAATGTTATTACTTAATCAATCAAAGGATGAACTTATTGGTAAATCAATGCAATGGTCTCAAGATGATGGTAAAACTGGTTTTTTATCTGTGCCACAGTAACGGGTTTGCAGAGAAGACGGTAATGAACAGCAACCGTTTATATCTTTCTGCACTGGCTTATTACTCCTTTTTTTATTTTTATGCATGCACTCTTTAATATATTTACTGAAATTGCATGAGTTTTTCTTTGTTAATTTCTCATCTGTTAAAATCTTATTAAATCACTGGCTTTATTTCCTCCCCCTCTACTCCCTACCTCCTGTCCCAACTGCTGGCAGATAAAGCAAAAAGCTTATTTTTTGACTCTAACTTCATGGGTAAAAGGGAGAAAAAGTTTAAGAAATAAATTTTTCAAGTATTATAGTGGTAAGTTTTCTTTCTAAAGTTAATCTACCATTCATGAATAATCCTAGAATAATAGCCATAGTAACATAACTTCTCTTTATCCTCTGAGCCCAAATCCTGATGTTCTTTTTTCACTGTACCAGGAGTATTTTCAAGCAAGTTCGATAGCTGAGTACAGAACAAGCAGCATGAGTGCAAGATTGCCAATGTTACTTCATTGCTAGAACTCAAAGTTTCTTAGTGTAAGGGTGGAAGAGCAATTAGTGCAATAATGGTAGAGTAATAATAGTAGCTTTTATGATGTGGACAGCTGTCCACCAGAAGCTGGCCTGAGAGCAAGAACCCTTTTAGTATAGATCATGGGGGGAAGAAAAAAAATCACATCCATAATAATTTCCATTAACTTGTGACCTGGAATGGATTTAAACAGTGACCTAGGAATGATAGTCCAAATTTTCTTGCTAATAGTTTTTATATTTCTTTGGATTTTTAACTATTTTTTTCAAAGGATTGTAGATGTGTGAATATATCACTTTATATTATCCTTATTTATTTTAAAAGGCTATTTGCCTTCAAAAGAAGAAAAAGTGACTTGTTTTAATAGTGAATGAAAAGCAAGTAATCACAGGGAATTTTTAAAATTAAAAAATCTAAGTAACTGGTTTATATATATAAAAAAATAGGGTTATATATTCTATTAGTTTTATTGCAGCGTGTGTGTGTGTGTGTGTGTGTATAATATATATTACACACACACACACACACACACACACACACACACACACACACACACCCC
>NW_017728906.1:28700362-28711211 GCF_001723895.1 Crocodylus porosus
CCCTCTCATATATATATATCTCCTTAGATATAAAATGTTCTCCAAAGGAATATAATGCTAAAGTAAATACAATTCTGTGGCTCCAGTACTGGGACTTCTTCATTTTTTGAACATCAAGTAGTCAAAGCTTTTTGGATACATTCCCTTTTGAATTTGGTTGGAAATTACCTTTGAATATCACTGAGAACCAGTTGTCCTCCCCTATTTAAGTCAAATGTTCGAGATTCTAGTGGAACAAGGGCATATTTATCTTGTCAGAGCCCACAGAATAAACACACTACATATTCAGGAGGTAAGCATTATACAAAATGAAGATAAAAGAGCAAATACTAAGACTCTTACCCATGTATTTACAAATATAAACGTTGGTCTGTTTATATTTCTATTTTTATAGAGATTTCTAGTAAAACAAATGCAGAATGAAATAGTTATACAATCACCAGTGTATATCTCTGGAGTTTAGTTTTTCTCTGAGTTATTTGTGTCTATTTATAAGGAAAATGTCATTAGAGGCATTTGAACCATTTCAGTTTGTGAACATGGTAATTATATCAGAGCAAGGGTGAAGGATCTCTAGTGGTAGATGTATTAACTGCCAGCCCCACTCTCTGTTCCCATCACTTCTGGATATACCTACCATGACTCAGTTTTAAGAGGTAGAATAGGGTGAATGGTCTCCATAGTAGCTTGTCACAAGGGTTAGAGTCCCATTGGATGTCTTCACAGGGCCCCTCCTCTCCTATACCCTGCCTACACCTCTCGAAGAGTTGTGCCATTGCAGATGTGGATAACTCCTTTCAAGATGGTCTCTCTGGTCCTGCTTCTTTCTTTCAGTGCAATCCCACTCTGAGGCATTTTTTCTTTTAGAATCACTGGTCGAAACAATAAAGTCTGTACTTGGACTTGCCTTGGTGAGTCCATCCCTACTGGAGAATAGCCTTTGGACTCCCAGACCCTGCTGGCCCCATTCTCAGTGGTCCTGGACCTTCAGATCTCACTCTCAGCCCCTCACTGGGCTCCTGAGTGCTTCCTGGCTGCCAGGCTGGGCTAACCCTTCTACTCGCATCCCTCAATCCTGGGTATGCTCCTAGATTCATAGATTGTTCGGGGCTAGAATGAACTTCATGGATCATTGGATCCAGCCTCCCCCTCCCCTGGCTCTAGGCAGGAAGACAACTGGGGTCAAGTGACCCCAGCAAGGACTGGTGTCAAGTCTCCTCTTGAAAACCTCTAGGGTAGGTGACTGCATCATCTCTGGAGGGAATTTATTCCACAGTCTGGACACTGACTGTGAGGGAGTTTTTCCTGGTATTAAGCCTGAAGCAGCCTTCCAGGAGTTTATATCCATTGGTCCTGGTCTTCCCCATGGGTGCCTTAGTGAACAGTTGTTCACTGAGCTCCTGATGCACTCCTCTGATATAGTAGTAAGCTGCTATCAAGTCCCGTCTCAACCTTCTTTACTTTAGGCTAAAGAGGCCCAGGTCCCTCAGCCTTTCCTCATATGGCTTGTCTTGTCCATGGTCATATGGGTGGCTCTTCTCTGGACCTTCTCAAGTTTTTCTACATCCTTATTGAAATGTGCCCAGAACTGGATGCAGTACTCCAACTGAGGTCTCACCATTGCTATGTATAGCAGGAGTATCACTTCCTTAGTTTTACACGAGGTGCATCGGTTGATGCATGCCAGTGTGTTGTTTGCCTTGCTTGCCACCACATCACACTGATGGCTCATGTTCATGCAATGGTTAATCATTTTCCCTTGGTCTCTTTCAGCTGTGGTGCAAATCAGGCTGTCACCTCTGAGCCTGTATGTATGTTGAGGGTTATTTGGTCCCAGATGGAGCATCTTACACTTGGAAGTGTTAAATTTCATCTGGTTCCAGTCTGTCCAACTCCCTAGCCTGTCCAGTTCTACCTGCATCAGCAACTTATCTTCTGGCATGGCCACACTGCCCAATTACTTGATGTCATGTGAAAACTTGGCCAGAAAGCTTTTCACTCCTCCATCCAAATCATTGATAAAGATGTTGAAAAGCACTGGTTCAAGCATGGACCCCTGAGGAACTCCACTGGCCACTTTGCACGAGGATAACATGGATCTGTTCATGAGAACTCTCTGGGTCCTACCCTGTAGCTAGTTACCCACCCACTGAACTGTTGAGCAGCTGAGCCCACATTCTTCCAGTCTTCCCATATGGATATCTAGTGGGATACTAAAGCCTTTTCGAAGTCTAGGTATATAATGTCTACCTTGTACCTTGCTTTTCCAGGATATTCCCTGGGATCAAAGTTAGGCTGATTGGCCTATAGTTGCCCGGGTCCTCCCTCTTCCCCTTCTTGAAGATGAGCTCTGTTCCAATCCTTGGGGATCTCCCCTGTGCACCATGAATTTTGAAAGAGCTTTGCCTGGGGTTCCATGATGACCTCAGCCAGCTCCCTCAGCACTCCCGGATGGAGTCCATCTGGTCCCGCTGACTTGTACATGTCTAGCTTTTCTAGTTGGTATTGCACCCACTCAGTATCCACTGTGGGGAGGCTGTCAGTCCTGGCATGTCCCCTATGAGCCTTATCTCACTTGACTTTCCCCTTGATCCATTGAAATACTGAAGCAAAGTGGGCATTCAGGAGTTCAGTTTTTTTTCTGAATGTCAGTTATCAGCTGTCCCAAGGTGTTAAGGAGGGGTCCCACACTTCCATTTGTTTTTCTTCTATTGCCTACATACCTAAAGAAGGACTTTTTATTGTCCTTGACTCCTGTGGCTAATCTAAACTCAGTTGCTGCCTTGGCTTTCCTGATCATTTCCCTACAAGTGCTGGTTGCTAAAGTATAGTCCTTAGCTTCCACTATGTGTATACCTCTTTTTTTCATATTTAAGAGGACTACACTATCCTTATTAAGTCAGGAGGGCTTTCCAGCCCTCCTGCTACCTTTCTTCTTTGCAGGAACAGTGTTCTTTTGTGCTTCAAAGATTGTGTCCTTAAGCTACAACCACTCTTTGTGCACCCCATTTGCCTTCCAGGTCCCTTGATGCCTCCCCTATTAATGCTCTAAGCCTGTTGAAGTCAGCATTCTTGAAGTCGAGGATTTCAGTCCTGCTGGTTGATTACCATCTGCCAGTTGCCATATCTCCTGTCCCATTGGGGTGGGGTGGGGGGTTGGTGGTGAGGGAAATTTGTGTGTAGCTCTAATCTGCCAGAGCTTCCTCAGTGATTCCCCCTGCCCCCCCCCCCCCGCATGCTGCTTCAAATTTGTTGTGTGCAGCTCTGCCAGCCAGTCTGGGCATTCTGCCTGTCCCCTGTGACTGCCTCAGGCTGTTCCATGTTGTATTTCCCCCATCTGTTCCAGCCTGACCCAGCTGTCTTCCTGGTCTGCAACCTACGGTAGGAAGCATAGGAGGGTTTTTCTGTACACTGTGTTGCTCAGTAGGGGTCCTACGCCTGAGTTCCTGGAAATTCTTTATAATTACCAAAATAAAAGCAAATATTTTAAACTGTAACACCAGAAATAATGGGGAGTGGGGGCAGGGGAAGGACATACAACTTAAGTATAATCTATTCCTGGCCATATATTCCATAATTTCAGAGAGAAAGAAATAGAATGTACCTTGATTGTATGGCCAAGTTCATCTAGCACAACAGAAACCTTGCAAAAGCAAGATAGTGTCCTATCATTTTAAGAGAGATCCCACAGAACTGATTAGGAGCAGAAAATTGACATTGGACATAAGTAACCTTGATTTAGCACTGAAAGTAGCCTGAGTAGCACTTCAGGGTGAGTTATGAGCTTTAAAAAAGCTTACTCTGCATGTGCACCATGAAGTTCTTATTGCCAGCACTATTCGTATGATAATGACCATGATGACAGAAGGGTACACTGCAGTTGGGTGCATGATTAGCAGTGAAAAATTGAACCAAGGTGAGCAATGAAGAAGCTCCACTGCTTCTACTATACACAAGGTACAAGAAGTGAAATCAGCTCCAACTTCTTTTGTGCATCCAACCTATTTTGTGCATTTCCTTGGCTTGATAGAGAAATGCTAAAGAAGTTGAGAGGCTCCCTCTTCTGGGCTCTGTAACGTGTTTGGGTTTTGGTGTTCCAGTGGCTTCTTAAATAATTGTTAAAAAGTGGGGAATTTCTTTTCTTCTAGAAAAGTCCATAAAGGCTCTTTAAATTAAGGGGGAAAACATTTACAGCTGCATAATTAAGCCCCCAACAGTGAGGAAGTGACCTATTTGAGGCTTTGCTTATTTTCTTGTGCATATAAATGAAAAAAAAAAGGTGGTCACATAGACACATCATTTATCAAATAATACCAATTAATGAAAAAAATCTATAATTTTAGACATCTATATGCAGCTTCTTTTAATACTAAATGTTTGAGTAGTGCATAAAACAGAAGGAGGCCATTTTGACAAAAATATAGTAAACTGAATTTTAAACCAATTACTGCAGATGGAACAGTACAGGGATGCTCAGTAGGACTGTGTGAAGCTGAGTAGCTGATTCAATTCAGAGGAGATTGGCCTGATTCAGGGACCGAATCTCTGAATCGAACTGGGAGACTAAATAAAAGCTCTGGATCTATTCTAAGCATCCAAATCAATTCAGAAAAGATTGAACCAATTCAGATATTCAGCCATAGACTAAACTGGCAACTGACAGCTGCCTCCAGCTGGTAAGTTTGTTGGGGTTGTAGGAGGGGAGGGATTGGCGGGGGGGCACGATGTAGGCACAGCTTGTTCTGTCTTGGCAAGCGGCATCAGGGCATAGCCCCTGTGGCTCCCCAATGGGGCTGAGGCAGGCACAGCTGGAAGAGTGGTTGAAAGAGCCCCCATGGCTGCCCAGCCCAGCCCATCCTCTTGACACTTAAAAAACAAAAAAAACAAAACAAAACAAACAAACAAAAAAGCTCCAATCCTCACACAGGGAGTCTGGGCACGGAACAGAAATGATTGTTCTGTTCCCTCCTTCCTGCTGATTACCTGATGCACGTGCTTTTTATACCTAGTTTTATGCTAAAATGTTGGCTTTAGAGCCACACACAATGTTGACCTATAGCTGTTACCCTATGGGATTGAAAGGTGTTAAAATTATCATAAAAAGTAAACCCAGACTCAGGTTTATCCAATAAGTAAATTATGATGCAGCAACTTTAGGTTTGAAATTGACATTGCTCTGCCTAAGACCCAACCCCTTTTAGGTTTCATTTGAATATGTTTTCTTGGGATGTGCTTTCTTGGAATGTGTTGGGTGTGCCAGGCAGTTGGATCCAGTTTTATTATCAAGGCTGAACCCAGAGCAAAAATCTGTTAGGTCTCCTAATCTCACAGCTACAGCTTTGCCTATGGGGCCTAGTCAATTCCATGAACAGTTAATTTATCATTTTAGTTAAACTTATGACAGACAAGTTACATTTGCAGTTTACAAACTTACAAGCTTTATATTAACTAATATTACCCCTTTAGGCAACATACCAAATGCCTCCAAGAAGCACATATTTATTGCTTATTAATCCCTCTGGTTTTGGCCATCACAAAAGCCCTGTACTCACTGGCTGAAGGAGCAGCAATTAGGGCCTCTGGACACTAGTGGAATAGCCCCCCCATGCACTGCGGGCAGCAGCATGTTACCTAGTGTAGTGATTACTGTTGGAAGATTTCCTATTGACTATGTTTGGTAATAGGTTCCACACCTAGCAATACGTTTGGAGTATTAGATATAAATACATTTTGGGAAAAAGCTGGTATACACAATGCATAAAGTTAGGTTCCATGTCTGAGCAAATGGCCTAGCTATCTGATATGTTTATACCAGTGCAAAAAAGGTGTATGCATCAGAAGGCATGGACAAACATACACTTGGAATGTAGAAAAGCTGTTGCTGAGGAGTGCACAGCTAGTATTATGCTGTTACAATTACACGTGTACAATCCTAGTATCCCAGGCACCAGCAGAGGGTTTGGGATTGATTGAGAGTGTGGTCAGGGGGTAGAAAGGTAAGAAAGGTTTATTGACTTGACAAAAACACAACTACACATAGTAAGAAGACAAATGATAACAGACGAGAATAATTCACGTCGGCAACTTATCGGCAGTCCCCTCTGATGCCTAATGTACAACAAGTTTCTCTTTCAACAAATAAGCTGCAAAGCTCAGGGTGCAAAACGATTTGCGCGGCTTCAGCCCTACTCACTGAAATTGCAGAAGCTTCTTCACTATACATTTGAAATAGCCAGTCTATCACTGGCTTTCTTTGCTTGGACTTAGGTGTTCCTGCATATCTTGAATTTCCACATGGATAAAGGAATGTAGCTCTGTTCAGAGATTCCTTCCTTGCGGCCCTGAATGTTCTACCATGGGGAAGACCTGGCTAGGTTCCTCCCTCTAGTCAGGGACATACAGGGTTGGTTCAGCACCAGGCTCACCATCAATCTCTTCCTCTCCATCAATCTCCTCCTCTTGACAGGCATCCCTTCTTGGGCTTACCCTGGGCAGCAGTAGCAAATGTAGCCCAATGATTGGGCACAATTCCCGGGTCACTCCAGGCAGGTCTCAACCTATCTTTATCCCACCCAGGATTCTCTATCCCTGTCACTTCCTTAAGCAAAGCCACCAGCAGGGCCCATGCAACTCCCTCTGTTCTGACCTTTCTTTCTGGACCAGAGCCTCTCAGTCCTGTTCATGATGCCAATGTATGTCCCAGCTACCAGCAGAGGGTTCAGGATTGACTGAGAATGTGGTCCGGGGGTAGAAAGGTAAGAAAGGTTTCTTGACTTAACAAAAACAGAACTACGTGTAGTAACAAGACAAATGATGACGGACCAGAATAATTTGCATTGGCAACTTATCAACAGTCCCCTCTGATGCCAGATAAATTTCTCTTTCCACAAAGTTCAGCGAAGTTAGTGCTGTCTGAGAGGTACCGGGAAGGACCCTGGTATTCAGTCCTTGGGCTCCTCAAGATCCACAGGCTCACTGATCCAGGTCAACAGCTAATTAATCCCTTTCACAGAGCTGTATTTTCCTTCTGAATGATTTGTGGATGTTTCAGCCAATCTATAACTTCTGAACTGTGCTGATAACTTACAGCCATTCAGATTCTTTTTACTTCAACTGTCCTTAGACTGACCAATAGTAGTACAAGCCTTGTATTCCTTTGATAAGGTTAATTTTAACTATGCTACGGGGCCTTACTACTTCAAGGCTTTGCTAAATTTACTAGGCCTTACTTTCTACAAATCCTTACTACATCTTAAACTTTAATTAGGCTCTTAGCAACAACATATAGCTTAATATTTAAACAAATGACAGAAAAACACTTAGTCTACTTATCATAGAGCCTTCAGCAAGCACCTTTATCACACAGATGTAATTTTCAGCTGTCACACCTAAAGTGATGCAAATGTAGCAATGTTGCTCCAACTTTAACCCTAACTGAAGCAAGTGCTCCAAATGTACTGATGATGATACCAAAATTTGGGGTGAGGTGAACGCACTAGTAGGGAGGGAAAGACTGCAGCAAGACTTGGATAGGTTACAGGGGTGGGCTAGCAATGACAGGATGCACTTCAATACTGACAAGTGCAGGGTGCTTCACTTGGGCAGTAGTAACCAGCAGCACACTTATAAGATTAGGAAACTCCCTTCTTGAGAGCACAGAAGCAGAGAGGGATCTTGGAGTCATTATTGACTCCAAGATGAACGTGGGCCGACAATGTGAGGTCACGGTTGGCAGGGCTAACCGCACCGTGTTGTGCATCCACAGGTGCATCTGTAGCAGGGACAAGGTGGTGATCCTCCCCCTCTATGCAACACTAGTCAGGCCACAGCTGGAGTACTGTGTCTACTTCTGTGTGCCTCACTTCAGGAGGGATGTGGACAAGATTGAGAGGGTCCAGAGGAGGGCCACCTGCATGATCCAGGGACAACAGGGCAGACCCTACAATAAGAGACTGCGGGACCTGAACCTGTTCAGCCTTCAGAAGAGAAGGCTGAGGGGGGACCTGGTGACTAGTCTATAAACTCACTGTGGGGGGCAGAAGAGTTTGGGAGAGACCTTGTTTCCCCTAGCACCCGCTGGTATAACAAGGAATAACAGCCACAAGTTGTTGGAGAGGAGGTTTAGATTAGACATCCATAAGAACTACTTCACAGGGCAGCTAGGGTCTGGAACCAACTTCCAAGGGAAGTGGTGCTGGCTTCTACCCTGGGGGTCTTTAAGAGGAGGCTTGATGCCTACCTAGCTGGGATCATTTGAGCCCAGTTTTTACTCCTGCCCAGGCAAGGGGTCAGACTTGAAGATCTACAAGGTCCCTTCCAACCCTGCTTCTATGATTCTATGATACACTTATCCATGCCCTTATGTGAACTCCTACACTAGGGTAATATTACCCCATCAGGTATATGATGATGATTTAAAAGAATCATGGTAAAACTCCCCAGCAGAAATGTCATCTGTCTGCTTTCATCCCAGTGTAGCTTTTTGTGCAAATTAAACAGGCTACAAGATGTTCCTCACCAGTTAGATTTGTGTGTGCAATAGCACCTTCTGAGTGGAGCTAATTTGGGGACAGCTATCTATTTGTCCATTGTGGAACCCATCATAACCTGCATCAGTGTACAAAGCCAATGGAAGCTTGCCATCTGTCTGCATCATTAGATACCCAATAAGTTGTCTGTTTTCCTAAGTACTGAGATCTCAGTGACTCTACAGACTTCAGTGTCAATGCCTATGGGCTGGGTAATGTTACACCTTTGTGTCACTACTGGATCATAGTCTTAATCAGTTAGACATTCTTTAGAATTAGTATTAAACGTGTTCTGCTGCGTCTTTGTAATGTCAGATTCAGTAGTGTGCAGACTTTAAGTGTAAAAAGGGAAGTGTTTTATGTTAAGTCAGTTTTATTCATCCCATGGACTTTGTCTCAGGCAACATATTAGGTCATATTTGTGAACGTAAATTAAAGCAAAATGTCCTCTGAGGATTCTTTACAAATTAAATTACCATGGACTTTTAACTGTATCTTCAGTGTCATTTGATTATAATTCTCAGTATGAGCCATGTAGACTATTTTTTGTGAAACTGTAATTTGCTTAAATGTGTACTGCTGAATACTCTACAGACAATTTTTAAAAATGTCATGTTTTATATTCAGTTGAATTCATATTAATGTAGTAGTACTTTTCTGAACACCCTTAACATTTTAGTCGGCTTATAACTTCTGTTCTCAGAGGCTTCTGGCAATCAAAGCCAGACTTGTGTAATGGAAAGAGAGTTGGGTGAATTTCATTTTGTGAAATACTTTATTCACCTCAAAATTGCACTTTTTTTGATGACCTTCCAAAGCTGATTTGCCAAATAGTTTCAGCTGTAAAAAAATCAGGGTCTAGATTTGGTGGTTGTCTTTTTTATTGATTCTCTCTATTGTTACATTGTTCACCTTTGATATGGCTAGAGAACCATTCTGTTTCCATTTCTTCCTGCAAGGGTTAGAACCTACATATCCCACCTTCCAGGAGAGGTTTGAGATGACTGGAAGAGGTTAAATATAGTGCTCATCTTTAAAGAAGGTCAAGAAAGATGGTCTGGGAATTGCATAGCAGTATTTCTGACATCAATTACTGGAAAAATTATGGTGTAGGTCATCAAGGAGTCTATTTCTAAGCACTTGGAGAAGAACAAGGTGTTTTTAGCTCATCTGGCTGAATGAGAGCCGCACAATGCAAGCCAAACAACTTTCAGACAACTTTAGAATATAGGAACAGAATCCCTGTTCATCTCTGTTGGGTGTTTATTCATCTTCATTATTATAGGTTCAGTGTCATGACACTCCAGCAAAAGGGAGTCAGGGGTAAACCCAGCCTGCTCACCAACTTCAGTGGTCATCCTTTCAGTCAAGTAAGTCTAAATAATTTTAGTTACACCTATACTTTTGTTTTTCTTTCTGCTTAAAGTGGATCAACTTGTGAGCATTTGGCATAGGTTTTATTTCATAAAAAGTTTTCATGTAAAGTTGTTGCTCCTTACCAAAACTGACTCTAAAATAACACCTTTCCTTGTTGATTCTATGCACAAAACTGCTATGACTATACAAATTTTCAACTAGGAAACTTAAAAAAATCTGTTGTTTATCTGAGCTATCAGAAAATGGTAATTTATATTTTATTTCATAGGAAGGTGTATTACATTTTCCAACCATTTAACACAGGGCCCTAATTAAGACCTAGTTAAAGTTCTAATGGCTCTTTCAAGGTTGGTATGTTAAACAAAAAGTTACTAATCTTGAATCCCTAGTTATACTTGATAGGGTTTACAGTATGTCGACTACAACATCCTGGGTTTGTCAGTCTTTCAAAGCATCATAAGTAAGGCTCCATGAGAAGTCTTCTTGAATTCCTGGATTATTTCTGGCCTATGAAGGAACCTGTTTTTCCAGAATGAAAAGCCCTGGATAGCTGTTTAATGTACCTGATAATCTTGTCCTTTTTATCTTAATGAAATTTACAATTTACAACTTTCAGCCAAAAGTTGTAGTCTTGAAAGAAGCACACCCTATTCCAGAAGAACTCCAAAAGCAATTTGTTTAATATGGTTAACATTTTTAACTGATGAGAAATTAAAAGAAAAAGCAATTTGAAAGAAATAGTGCAAGGTGATGTACCTGGGGAGGAACAACTGGCACCATACCTACAGGTTAGGGAATTCCCCTCTTGTCAGCACGGAGGCGGAAAGGGATTTGGGGGTCATCATTGACTCCAAGATGAACATGGGCTAGCAGTGTGGAGAGGCAGTAAGGAAGGCCAACTGCACCTTGGCATGCATCCACAGATGCATCTCGAGCAGGTCCAA